>NC_091218.1:30669718-30916305 GCF_040958095.1 Procambarus clarkii | reverse complement strand
GCCTCTGCATCATTCTCTTGAGCCTCTGCATCCCTCTCCTAAGCCTCTGCATCACTCTCTTAAGCCTCTGCATCCCTCTCTTAAGCCTCTGCATCACTCTCTTGAGCCTTTGCATCCCTCTCTTAAGCCTCTGCAACACACTCTTCAGCCTCTGCATCACTCTCATAAGCCTCAGTAATCAGCCGCTCTCAGTAATTTGGATATTTTGAAAAGTGCAGGGAGGGTTTGGGCAAAATGTGATCCATCGTCGCTCTCAGTAAATAGCATTTTTTCGGAATAAAAAGTCGTAATTTCAAACTGCGAATACGTGCAGGCAGCCAGAATTTGGCTCTAAATATAGCTTAATTGTCGAATTTGGGAAGTTTGGGATATTTTGAAACTGCAGGGGGGTTTTGGCAAAATGTGACCCATCGCCGCTCTCAGTAATTGGATATTGTCGGTATAAAATGAAAATATTTCAAACTGCAAATACGTGCAGAGAACCCGATTTTGGCTCCAAAATATGTCTCAAGCGTCGAATTGGGGATGTTTGGAATATTTTGAAAACTGCAGGGGGGGGGGGGGTCAAAATATGACCCATCGCTGCTCTCAGTAATTTGCATATTTTCGATATAAAATGTCGTAATTTCAACCTGCGAATATGTGCAGAGAGCCAGAATTTGGCTCAAAAATATGGCTCAAGGGTCGAATTTGGGATGTTGGGGATATTTTGAAAACTTCAAGGAGGGTCTGGGCAAAATATGACCCTTCGCTGCTTTCAGTAATTTGCATATTTTCAGTATAAAAAGTCGTAATTTCAAACTGCGAATACGTGCAGAGAGCCAGAATTTGGCTCAAAAATAACTCCTAAGGGTCGAATTTGAGATGTTTGGGATATTTTGAAAACTGCAGGGAGGGTTTGGGCAAAATGTGATCCATCGCCGCTCTCAGTAATTAGCATATTTTTTGTATATGGATTTTGGATTTACAGTCTCCGTGGTGTAGTGGTAAGACACTCGCCTGGCGTTCCGCTACCGCTATGTCATTGGTTCGTATCCTGGCCGGGGAGGATTTACTGGGCGCAATTCCTTAACTGTAGCCTTTGTTTAACGCAACAGTAAAATGTGTACTTGGATGAAAAAACGATTCTTCGCGGCGGGGGATCGTATTCCAGGAACCTGCACGAAACGCTACGCGTACTAGTGGCTGTAATAGAATGTAACAACTCTTGTATATATCTCAAAAAAAAAAATATATATATATATATATATAAAAATCGCAATTTCAAACTGCGAATACGTGCAGAGAGCCAGAATTTGGCTCCAAAATATGGCTGAAGGGTCGAATTTGGGATGTTTGGGATATTTTGAAAACTGCTGGAAGGGTTTGGGCAAAATGTGATCAATTGCCGCTTTCAGTAATTGGCATATTTTCGGTATAAAAAGTCGTAATTTCAAACTGCGAATACGGGCAGAGAGCCAGAATTTGGCTCTAAAATATGGCTCAAGCGTCAAATTTGTTATTTTTGGGATATTTTGAAAACTGCAGGGAGGGTTTGGGCAGAATGTGTTCCATCGCCACATTCAGTAATTGTCATATTTTCGGTATAAAAAGTCGTAATTTCAAACTGCGAATACGTGCAGAAAGCCAGAATTTGGTTCCAAAATATAGCTCAAGGGTCGAATTTTAGATGTTTGGGATATTTTGCAAACTGCAGGGGGGTTCGGGCAAAATGTGACCCATCGCTGCTTTCAGTAATTGGCATATTTTCAGTATAAAAAGTCATAATTTTAGACTGCGAATACGTGCAGATAGCCAGAATTTGGCTTCAAAATAATTCTTATGGGTCGAATTTGGGATGTTTGGGATATTTTGAAAACTGCAGGGAAGGTTTGGGCAAAATGTGATCCATCGCCGCTCTCAGTAATTGGCATATTTTCGATATAAAAAGTCGTATTTTTAAATTGCGAATACGTGCAGAGAGCCAGAATTTCGCTCCAAAATATGACTCAAGCGTCGAATTTAGGATGTTTGGGATATTTTAAAAACAGCAGGGAGGATTGGGAAAATGTGATCCATCGCCGCTTTCAGTAATTGGCATATTTTCGGTATAAAAAGTCGTAATTTCAAACTGCGAATACGGGCAGAGAGCCAGAATTTGGCTCTAAAATATGGCTCAAGCGTCAAATTTGTTATTTTTGGGATATTTTGAAACTGCAGGAGGGTTTGGGCAGAATGTGTTCCATCGCCACCTTCAGTAATTGGTATATTTTCGGTATAAAAATTCGTAATTTCAAACTGCGAATACGTGCAGAGAGCCAGAATTTGGCTTCAAAATATGGCTCAAGGGTCGATTTTTCGATGTTTTGGATATTTTGAAAAGTGCAGGGAGGGTTTGTGCAAAATGTGATCCATCGCCGCTCTCAGTAAATGGCATTTTTTCGTAATAAAATGTCGTAATTTCAAACTGCGAATACGTGCAGACAGCCAGAATTTGGCTCGAAAATATAGCTTAAGGGTCGAATTTGGGAAGTTTGGGATATTTTGAAACTGCAGGGGGTTTTGGCAAATGTGGCCCATTGCCGCTCTCAGTAATTGGCATATTGTCGATATAAAATTAAATTATTTCAAAGTGCGAATACGTGCAGAGAACCCGATTTGGCTCCAAAATATGTCTCAAACGTCGAATTGGGATGTTTAGTGATATTTTGAAAACTGCAGGGGGGGGGGGTGGTCTGGGCAAAATATGACCCATCGCTGCTTTCAGTAATTGCATATTTTCGGTATAAAATGTCGCAATTTCAACCTGCAAATATGTGCAGAGAGTCAGAATTTGGCTTCAAATATGGCTCAAGGGTCCGAATTTGGGATGTTGGGGATATTTTGAAAACTGCAGGGAGGGTTTGGGCAAAATATGACCCATCGCTGCTTTCAGTAATTGGCATATTTTCAGTATAAAATGTCGTAATTTTAGACTGCGAATACGTGCAGAGAGCCAGAATTTGGCTCCAAAATAATTCTTATGGGTCGATTTTGGGATGTTTGGGATATTTTGAAAACTGCAGGGAGGGTTTGGCAGAATGTGATCCATCGCTGCTTTCAGTAATTAGCATATTTTCGATATAAAAAGTCATAATTTCAAATTGCGAATACGTGCAGAGAGCCAGAATTTGGCTTAAAAATTAGGCTCAAAGGTCGAATTTAGGATCTTTGGGATATTTTGAAAACTGCAGGGAGGGATTAGCAAAATGTGGTCCCATCGTCACTCTCAGAAATTTGGCATATTTTTTGTATAAAAAGTCGTCATTTCAAACTGGGAATACGTGCAGAGAGCCAGAATTTGGCTCAAAAATATAGCTCAAGGGTCGAACTTAGGATGTTTGGGATATTTTGAAAACTGCAGGGGGGTTTGGGCAAAATGTGACCTTTCGCTGTTTTTCAGTAATTGGCATATTTTCAATATCCCAAACATCCCAAATTCGACCTATAAGAATTATTTTGGAGCAAAATTCTGGCTCTCTGCGCGTATTCGCAGTCTAAAATTACGACTTTTTTATACTGATAATATGCCAATTACTGAAAGGAGCGATGGGTCACATTTTGCCCAACCCGCCCTGCAGTTTGCAAAATATCCTAAACATTCTAATTCGACCTTTGAGCCTAATTTTGGAGCAAAATTCTGGCTCTCTGCACGTATTCGCAGTTTGAAATTACGACTTTTTATACTGAAAATATGCTAATTACTAAAGGCGGCGATGGATCACATTTTGCCCAAACCCTCCCTGCCAGTTTTCAAAATATCCCAAACATCCCAAATTCGACCCTTGAGCCTAATTTTGGAGCCAAATTCTGACTCTCTGCACGTATTCGCAGTTTGAAATTACGTCTTTTTATACTGAAAATATGCAATTACCGAAAGCAGCGAAAGGTCACATTTTGCCCAAACCCCCCTGCAATTTTCAAAATATCCCAAATATCCCAAATTCGACCCTTGAGCTATATTTTGGAGCCAAATTCTGGCTCTCTGCACGTATTCCCAGTTTGAAATGATGACTTTTTATAACAAAAATATGCCAATTACTGAGAGCGACGATGGACCACATTTTGCATAATCCCTCCCTGCAGTTTTCAAAATAACCTAAACATCCTAAATTCGACCTTTGAGCCTAATTTTGGAGCCACATTCTGGCTCTCTGCACGTATTCGCAGTTTGTAATTACGACTTTTTATACCGAAAATATGCCAATTACTGAAAGCATCGATGGATCACATTTTGCCCAAACCTTCCCTGCAGTTTTCAAAATATCCCAAACACCCCAAATTCGAACCTTGAGCCATATTTTGGAACCAAATTCTGGCTTTCTGCACGTATTCGCAGTTTGAAATTACGAATTTTTATACCGAAAATATGCCAATTACTGAAAGCGGCGATGGATCACATTTTGCCCAAACCTTCCCTGCAGTTTTCAAAATATCCCAAACATCCCAAATTCGACCCATAAGAATTATTTTGAACACAAATTCTGGCTTTCTGCACTTATTCGCAGTTTGAAATTGCGACTTATTATAACGAAAATATGACAATTACTGAAAGCGGCGATTGATCACATTTTGCCCAAACCCTTCCTGCAGTTTGCAATATATCCAAAACATCCCAAATTCTACCCTTGTGCTATATTTTGGAGATAAATTCAGGCTCTCTGCACGTATTTCCAGTTTGAAATGACGACTTTTTTATACCAAAAATATGCCAATTACTGAGAGCGACGATGGACCCCATTTTGCCTAATCCCTCCCTGTAGTTTTCAAAATATCCCAAACATCCCAAATCCGATGCTTGAGACATATTTTGGAGCCAAATTCGGGATCTCTGCACGTATTCGCAGTTTGAAATTACGACTTTTTATATATATTTTTTTTTTTTTTTTGGAGATATGTACAAGAGTTGTTACATTCTATTACAGCCACTAGTACGCGTAGCGTTTTGGGCAGGTCCCTGGAATACGATCCCCTGCCGCGAAGAATCGTTTTTTCATCCAAGTACACATTTTAATGTTGAGTTAAACAAAGGCTACAGCTAAGGAAATGCGCCCAGTAAATCCTCCCCGGCCAGGATACGAACTAATGACATAACGGTAGCGGAACGCCAGGCGAGTGTCTTACCACTACACCACGGAGACTGTAAATCCAAATCCATATACAAAAAATATGCTAATTACTGAAGAGCGGCGATGGATCACATTTTTTCCCAAAACCTCCCTGCAGTTTTCAAAATATCCCAAACATCTCAAATTCGACCTTAAGAATTATTTTGGAGCCAAATTCTGGCTCTCTGCACGTATTCGCAGTTTGAAACTACGAATTTTTATACTGAAAATATGCAAATTACTGAAAGCAGCGATGGGTCATATTTTGCCCAAACCCTCCCTGCAGATTTCAAAATATCCCCAAACATCCCAAATTCGACGCTTGAGCCATATTTTGGAGCCAAATTCTGGCTCTCTGCACATATTCGCAGGTTGAAATTACGACATTTTATATCGAGAATATGCAAATTACTGAAAGCAGCGATGGGTCATATTTTGCCCCCCTCCACCCCTGCAGTTTTTTTAATATCCCAAACATCCCCAATTCGACGCTTGAGACATATTTTGGAGCCAAAATCGGGTTCTCTGCACGTATTCGCAGTTTGAAATATTTTCATTTTATACCGACATAATGCAAATTACTGAAAGCGGCGATGAGTCACATTTGCCAAAATCCCCCTGCAGTTTCAAAATATCCAAACTTCCCAAATTCGACCCTTAAGCTATATTTTGGAGCCAAATTCTGGCTGTCTGCACGTATTCGCAGTTTGAAATTACGACTTTTTATTCCGAAAAAATGCCATTTACTGAGAGCGGCGATGGATCACATTTTGCCCAAACCCTCCCTGCACTTTCAAATGCATCCTTCTCTTCAGCCTCTGCATCACTCTCTTCAGCCTCTTCATCCCTCTCTTCAGCCTCTGCATTACTCTCTTCAGCCTCTGCATCACTCTCTTAAGCCTCTGCAACACTCTCTTTAGCCTATGCATCACTCTCATAAGATTATGCATCCCTCTCTTGACCATCTGCATCACTCTCTTAAGCCTCTGCATCACTCTCTTGATCCTCTGCATAACTATCTTGAGCCTCTGCATCACTCTCTTGAGCCTCTGCATCACTCTCATGAGCCTCTGCATGTCTTACCACTGACACTCTTGAGCCTCTGCAACACTCTCTTCTGCCTCTGCATCACTCTCTTAAGCCTCTGAGCCTCTGCATCACTCTCTTGAACCTCTGCATCACATTCTTGATCCTCTGCATCACTCCCTTGAGCCTCTGCATCAAACTTTTGAGCCTCTGCATCACTCTCTAGAGCCTCTGCTTCCCTCTCTTGATCCTCTGCATCACTCTCTTGAGCCTCTGCATCACTCTCTTGATCTTCTGCATCACTCTCTTGAGCCTCTGCATAACTCTCATGAGCCTCTACATCACTCTCCTGAGCCTCTGCATCACTCTCTTCAGCCTCTGCATCACTCTCTTGAGCCTCTACATCATTCTTTTGAGCCTCTGCATCCCTCTCTTAAGCCTCTGAAACACTCTCTTCAGCCTCTGCATCACTCTCTTAATCCTCTGCATCCCTCTCCTGATCCTCTGCATCACTCTCTTGAGCCTCTGCATCACTCTCTTGATGTCTCTGCATCACTCTCTTAAGCCTCTGAATCCCTCTCTTGAGCCTCTGCATCACTCTCTCGAGCCTCTGCATCACTCTCTTGATCCTCTGCATCACTCTCTTGAGTCTCTGCATCACCCTCTTAAGCTTCTGCATCACTCTCTAGAGCCTCTGCATCACTCTCTTCAGCTTCTGCATCACTCTCATAAGCCTTTGCTTCCCTCTCTTGATCCTCTGCATCACTCTCTTGAGCCTCTGCATCCCTCTCTGGATCCTCAGCATCCCTCTCTTGAGCCTTTTGCAGCACTCTCTTGAACCTCTGCATTCAGTCTCTTGGGCCTCTGCATCCCTCTCTTCAGCCTCTGCATCACTCTCTTGAGCCCTTCATCCCTCTATTAAGCCTCTGCATCACTCTCTTGAGCCTCTGCATCACTCTCACATATCGTGATACTAGATGAAATAGTATCGAAATATTGGTAAAAATGAATATATTTACGTAATATCAAACTACATGAAAACGTGAAAAAATTAACTATATAATCAGATTTGAGGATTTTAACTTCAAATCACAGAGCGAGGTTCGTATTATTTAGATCCAAGAAATGACGTATGACAATGTTGTTTCCAATATAAATGATAAAAAACAATGTGTTTTCATTAGAATTAACTAAAATGTTCTTGACTTTCCGTTTATATTACCGATGGAAGATGTACACGAAAACATCTCTATTCCGGCTGGAACGTCGATATATGCAATAAAAACAGAACTCCTCCCCTTTTCAATATCTTACTCAGTATTTAAACGAGAAATAAATAGTGATTGAAAATGAAGTATTTAAGGTTATTATATAATCAATTATGTGTTTGCATCATTTTTTATCGTATATATAATGAATTAATACCTATAAACTGAAAATTCACAAAACGTGGAAAAACGGCAAAATAGTACATAATTCGATGATATTTTGTTTAAATCACATAGAGGAAAAGGGGATGATACACGTCAAAATATTGATTCGAGGATTTTTCGTACGAAACAAATGCAAGAAAACTTGCTTAAAATGCAATATTATGCGAAATTCTGAGATTTGAAGGCCAAATCACATATCGTGATACTACATGAAATAGTATCGAAATATTGATAAAAATTAATATATATACGTAATATCAAACTACATAATTAACGTGAAAAAAGAAACTATTTTACCATATTTGAGGATTTTAACTCCAAAAAATAGAGCGATGTTTCGTATTATTTAGATCCAAGAAAAGACATATGACAATGTTGTTTCCAATACAAATGATAAAAACAATGTGTTTTCATTAGAATTAACTAAAATATTCCTGATTTTCCGTTTAAATTACCGATGGAAGATGTACACGAAAACATCTCTATTCCGGCTGGAACGTCGATATATGCAATAAAACAGAATTCCTCCCCTTTTTAATATCTTACGCAGTATATAAACGAGAAACAAATAGTTGATTGAAAATGAAGTATTTATGGTTATTATATAATCAATTATGTGTTTGCATCATTTTTATCGTATATATAATGAATTAATACCTATAAACTGAAAATTTACAAAAACGTGGAAAATCGGCAAAATATTGCCTAATTCGATGATATTTTCTTTAAATAACATAAAGGAAAAGGGGATGATAAACGTCAAAATATTGCTAAATTCGATGATTTTACGTACGAAACAAAATGCAAGAAAACTTTCTTAAAATGCAATATTATGCGAAATTCTGAGATTTGAACGCCAAATCACATATCGTGATACTACATAAAATAGTATCGAAGTATTGGTAAAAATGAATATATTTACGTAATATCAAACTACATGATTAACGTGAAAAAGTCACTATTTTACCATATTTGAGGATTTTAACTTCAAATCATAGAGCGAGGTTTCGTATTATTTAGATCCAAGAAAAGACATATGACAATGTGTTTCCAATACGAATGATAAAACACAATGTGTTTCCAATACGGATGATAAAAACAATGTGTTTTCATTAGAATTAACTAAAATGTTATTGATTTTCCGTGTATATTACCGATAGAAGATGTACACGAAAAACCGCTCTAATCCGGCTGAAACGTCGATATATGCAATAAAAACCGAACTTCTCCCCTTTTCAATATCTTATTCAGAATTTTAACAAGAAACAAATAGATGATTGAAAATGAAGTATTTAAGGTTATTATCTAATCAATTATGTGTTTGCATCTTTTTTATCGTATATATAATGAATAAAAAATTATATATAATTATATACCTATAAACTAAAAATTCACAAAAACGTGGAAAAAACGGCAAAATATTGCCTAATTCGATGATATTTTGTTTAAATCACATAAAGGAAAAGTAGACGATAAACGTCAAAATATTGCTAAATTCGATGATTTTTCGTACGAAACATAAATGCAAGAAAACTTGCTTAAAATGCAATATTATGCGATATTCTGAGATTTGAAGGCCAAATCACATACCGTGAAACTACATGAATTAGTATCGAAATATTGGTAAAATGAATATATTTACGTAATATCAAACTACATGATTAACGTGAAAATTCACTATTTTACCATATTTGAGGATTTTAACTTCAAATCATTGAGCGAGGTTTCGTATTATTTAGATCCAAGAAAAGACATATGACAATGTTGTTTCCAATACGAATGATAAAAAACAATGTGTTTCCAATACGAATGATAAAAAACAATGTGTTTTAATTAGAATTAACTAAAATGTTCTTGATTTTCCGTTTATATTACCGATGGAAGATGTACAAGTAAAACCGCTCTAATCCGGCTGAAACGTCGATTTATGCAATAAAAACCGAACTTCTCCCCTTTTCAATATCTTACTCAGTATTTTAACGAGAAACAAATAGATGATTGAAAATGAAGTATTTAAGGTTATTATCTAATCAATTATGTGTTTGCATCATTTTTATCGTATATTTAATGAATTAATAACAAATAACTGAAAATTCCCAAAAACGTGAAAAACCGCTAAATATTGCCTAATTCGAGGATGTTTTGTTTAAATCACATAAAGGAAAAGGGCGATGATAAACGTCAAAATATTGCTAAATTCGATGATTTTCCGTACGAAACAAAATGCAAGAAAACTTGCTTAAAATGCAATATTATGCGAAATTCTGAGATTTGATGGCCAAATCACATATCGTGATACTACATAAAATAGTATCGAAATATTGGTAAAAATGTACGTAATTTACGTAATATCAAACTACATGATTAACGTGAAAAAGTCACTATTTTACCATATTTGAGGATTTTAATTTCAAATCATAGAGCTAGGTTTCGTATTATTTAGGTCCAAGAAAAGACATATGACAATGTTGTTTCCAATACGAATGATAAAACACAATTTGTTTCCAATACGGATGATAAAAAACAATGTGTTTCCATATGAATTAACTAAAATGTTATTGATTTTCCGTTTATATTACCGATGGAAATGTACACGTAAAACCGCTCTAATCCGGCTAAAACGTCGATACATGCAATAAAAACCGAACTTCTCCCCTTTTCAATATCTTATTCAGAATTTTAACGAGAAACAAATAGATGATTGAAAATGAAGTATTTAAGGTTATTATCTAATCAATTATTATTTTGCATCATTTTTATCGTATATATAATGAATTAATACCTATAAACTGAAAATTCACAAAAACGTGGAAAAACGGCAAAATATTGCCTAATTCGATGATATTTTGTTTAAATCACATAAAGGAAAAGGAGATGATAAACGTCAAAATATTGCTAAATTCGATGATTTTTCGTGCTAAACAAAATGTAAGAAAACTTGCTTTAGATGCAATGTTATGCGAAATTCTGAGATTTGAAGGCCAAATCACATATCGTGATACTACATGAAATAGTATCGAAATATTGGTAAAAATGAATATATTTACGTAATATCAAACTACATGAAAAACGTGAAAAAATTAACTATTTAACCATATTTGAGGATTTTAACTTCAAATCACAGAGCGAGGTTTCGTATTATTTAGATCCGAGAAAAGACATATGACAATGTTGTTTCCAAAACAAATGATAAAAAACAATGTGTTTTCATTAGAATTAACTAAAATGTTATTGATTTTCCGTGTATATTACCGATGGAAGATGTACACGAAAACATCTCTATTCCGGCTGGAACGTCGATATATGCAATAAAAACAGAATTCCTCCCCTTTTCAATATCTTATTCAGAATTTTAACAAGAAACAAATAGATGATTGAAATGAAGTATTTAAGGTTATTATCTAATCAATAATGTGTTTGCATCTTTTTTATCGTATATATAATGAATAAAAAATTATATATAATTATATACCTATAAACTAAAAATTCACAAAAACGTGGAAAAACGGCAAAATATTGCCTAATTCGATGATATTTTGTTTAAATCACATAAAGGAAAAGTAGACGATAAACGTCAAAATATTGCTAAATTCGATGATTTTTCGTACGAAACATAAATGCAAGAAAACTTGCTTAAAATGCAATATTATGCGATATTCTGAGATTTGAAGGCCAAATCACATACCGTGAAACTACATGAATTAGTATCGAAATATTGGTAAAAATGAATATATTTACGTAATATCAAACTACATGATTAACGTGAAAATTCACTATTTTACCATATTTGAGGATTTTAACTTCAAATCATTGAGCGAGGTTTCGTATTATTTAGATCCAAGAAAAGACATATGACAATGTTGTTTCCAATACGAATGATAAAAAACAATGTGTTTCCAATACGAATGATAAAAAACAATGTGTTTTAATTAGAATTAACTAAAATGTTCTTGATTTTCTGTTTATATTACCGATGGAAGATGTACAAGTAAAACCGCTCTAATCCGGCTGAAACGTCGATTTATGCAATAGAAACCGAACTTCTCCCCTTTTCAATATCTTACTCAGTATTTTAACGAGAAACAAATAGATGATTGAAAATGAAGTATTTAAGGTTATTATCTAATCAATTATGTGTTTGCATCATTTTTATCGTATATTTAATGAATTAATAACAAATAACTGAAAATTCCCAAAAACGTGAAAAACCGCTAAATATTGCCTAATTCGAGGATGTTTTGTTTAAATCACATAAAGGAAAAGGGCGATGATAAACGTCAAAATATTGCTAAATTCGATGATTTTTCGTACGAAACAAAATGCAAGAAAACTTGCTTAAAATGCAATATTATGCGAAATTCTGAGATTTGATGGCCAAATCACATATCGTGATACTACATAAAATAGTATCGAAATATTGGTAAAAATGTACGTAATTTACGTAATATCAAACTACATGATTAACGTGAAAAAGTCACTATTTTACCATATTTGAGGATTTTAATTTCAAATCATAGAGCTAGGTTTCGTATTATTTAGGTCCAAGAAAAGACATATGACAATGTTGTTTCCAATACGAATGATAAAACACAATTTGTTTCCAATACGGATGATAAAAAACAATGTGTTTCCATATGAATTAACTAAAATGTTATTGATTTTCCGTTTATATTACCGATGGAAATGTACACGTAAAACCGCTCTAATCCGGCTAAAACGTCGATACATGCAATAAAAACCGAACTTCTCCACTTTTCAATATCTTATTCAGAATTTTAACGAGAAACAAATAGATGATTGAAAATGAAGTATTTAAGGTTATTATCTAATCAATTATTATTTTGCATCATTTTTATCGTATATATAATGAATTAATACCTATAAACTGAAAATTCACAAAAACGTGGAAAAACGGCAAAATATTGCCTAATTCGATGATATTTTGTTTAAATCACATAAAGGAAAAGGAGATGATAAACGTCAAAATATTGCTAAATTCGATGATTTTTCGTGCTAAACAAAATGTAAGAAAACTTGCTTTAGATGCAATGTTATGCGAAATTCTGAGATTTGAAGGCCAAATCACATATCGTGATACAACATGAAATAGTATCGAAATATTGGTAAAAATGAATATATTTACGTAATATCAAACTACATGAAAAACGTGAAAAAATTAACTATTTAACCATATTTGAGGATTTTAACTTCAAATCACAGAGCGAGGTTTCGTATTATTTAGATCCGAGAAAAGACATATGACAATGTTGTTTCCAAAACAAATGATAAAAAACAATGTGTTTTCATTAGAATTAACTAAAATGTTATTGATTTTCCGTGTATATTACCGATGGAAGATGTACACGAAAAACCGCTCTAATCCGGCTGAAACGTCGATATATGCAATAAAAACCGAACTTCTCCCCTTTTCAATATCTTATTCAGAATTTTAACAAGAAACAAATAGATGATTGAAAATGAAGTATTTAAGGTTATTATCTAATCAATTATGTGTTTGCATCTTTTTTATCGTATATATAATGAATAAAAAATTATATATAATTATATACCTATAAACTAAAAATTCACAAAAACGTGGAAAAACGGCAAAATATTGCCTAATTCGATGATATTTTGTTTAAATCACATAAAGGAAAAGTAGACGATAAACGTCAAAATATTGCTAAATTCGATGATTTTTCGTACGAAACATAAATGCAAGAAAACTTGCTTAAAATGCAATATTATGCGATATTCTGAGATTTGAAGGCCAAATCACATACCGTGAAACTACATGAATTAGTATCGAAATATTGGTAAAAATGAATATATTTACGTAATATCAAACTACATGATTAACGTGAAAATTCACTATTTTACCATATTTGAGGATTTTAACTTCAAATCATTGAGCGAGGTTTCGTATAATTTAGATCCAAGAAAAGACATATGACAATGTTGTTTCCAATACGAATGATAAAAAACAATGTGTTTCCAATACGAATGATAAAAAACAATGTGTTTTAATTAGAATTAACTAAAATGTTCTTGATTTTCCGTTTATATTACCGATGGAAGATGTACAAGTAAAACCGCTCTAATCCGGCTGAAACGTCGATTTATGCAATAAAAACCGAACTTCTCCCCTTTTCAATATCTTACTCAGTATTTTAACGAGAAACAAATAGATGATTGAAAATGAAGTATTTAAGGTTATTATCTAATCAATTATGTGTTTGCATCATTTTTATCGTATATTTAATGAATTAATAACAAATAACTGAAAATTCCCAAAAACGTGAAAAACCGCTAAATATTGCCTAATTCGAGGATGTTTTGTTTAAATCACATAAAGGAAAAGGGCGATGATAAACGTCAAAATATGGCTAAATTCGATGATTTTTCGTACGAAACAAAATGCAAGAAAACTTGCTTAAAATGCAATATTATGCGAAATTCTGAGATTTGATGGCCAAATCACATATCGTGATACTACATAAAATAGTATCGAAATATTGGTAAAAATGTACGTAATTTACGTAATATCAAACTACATGATTAACGTGAAAAAGTCACTATTTTACCATATTTGAGGATTTTAACTTCAAATCATAGAGCTAGGTTTCGTATTATTTAGGTCCAAGAAAAGACATATGACAATGTTGTTTCCAATACGAATGATAAAACACAATTTGTTTCCAATACGGATGATAAAAAACAATGTGTTTCCATATGAATTAACTAAAATGTTATTGATTTTCCGTTTATATTACCGATGGAAATGTACACGTAAAACCGCTCTAATCCGGCTAAAACGTCGATATATGCAATAAAAACCGAACTTCTCCCCTTTTCAATATCTTATTCAGAATTTTAACGAGAAACAAATAGATGATTGAAAATGAAGTATTTAAGGTTATTATCTAATCAATTATTATTTTGCATCATTTTTATCGTATATATAATGAATTAATACCTATAAACTGAAAATTCACAAAAACGTGGAAAAACGGCAAAATATTGCCTAATTCGATGATATTTTGTTTAAATCACATAAAGGAAAAGGAGATGATAAACGTCAAAATATTGCTAAATTCGATGATTTTTCGTGCTAAACAAAATGTAAGAAAACTTGCTTTAGATGCAATGTTATGCGAAATTCTGAGATTTGAAGGCCAAATCACATATCGTGATACTACATGAAATAGTATCGAAATATTGGTAAAAATGAATATATTTACGTAATATCAAACTACATGAAAAACGTGAAAAAATTAACTATTTAACCATATTTGAGGATTTTAACTTCAAATCACAGAGCGAGGTTTCGTATTATTTAGATCCGAGAAAAGACATATGACAATGTTGTTTCCAAAACAAATGATAAAAAACAATGTGTTTTCATTAGAATTAACTAAAATGTTACTGATTTTCCGTGTATATTACCGATGGAAGATGTATACGAAAAACCGCTCTAATCCGGCTGAAACGTCGATATATGCAATAAAAACCGAACTTCTCCCCTTTTCAATATCTTATTCAGAATTTTAACAAGAAACAAATAGATGATTGAAAATGAAGTATTTAAGGTTATTATCTAATCAATTATGTGTTTGCATCTTTTTTATCGTATATATAATGAATAAAAAATTATATATAATTATATACCTATAAACTAAAAATTCACAAAAAACGTGGAAAAAACGGCAAAATATTGCCTAATTCGATGATATTTTGTTTAAATCACATAAAGGAAAAGTAGACGATAAACGTCAAAATATTGCTAAATTCGATGATTTTTCGTACGAAACATAAATGCAAGAAAACTTGCTTAAAATGCAATATTATGCGATATTCTGAGATTTGAAGGCCAAATCACATACCGTGAAACTACATGAATTAGTATCGAAATATTGGTAAAAATGAATATATTTACGTAATATCAAACTACATGATTAACGTGAAAATTCACTATTTTACCATATTTGAGGATTTTAACTTCAAATCATTGAGCGAGGTTTCGTATTATTTAGATCCAAGAAAAGACATATGACAATGTTGTTTCCAATACGAATGATAAAAAACAATGTGTTTCCAATACGAATGATAAAAAACAATGTGTTTTAATTAGAATTAACTAAAATGTTCTTGATTTTCCGTTTATATTACCGATGGAAGATGTACAAGTAAAACCGCTCTAATCCGGCTGAAACGTCGATTTATGCAATAAAAACCGAACTTCTCCCCTTTTCAATATCTTACTCAGTATTTTAACGAGAAACAAATAGATGATTGAAAATGAAGTATTTAAGGTTATTATCTAATCAATTATGTGTTTGCATCATTTTTATCGTATATTTAATGAATTAATAACAAATAACTGAAAATTCCCAAAAACGTGAAAAACCGCTAATATTGCCTAATTCGAGGATGTTTTGTTTAAATCACATAAAGGAAAAGGGCGATGATAAACGTCAAAATATTGCTAAATTCGATGATTTTTCGTACGAAACAAAATGCAAGAAAACTTGCTTAAAATGCAATATTATGCGAAATTCTGAGATTTGATGGCCAAATCACATATCGTGATACTACATAAAATAGTATCGAAATATTGGTAAAAATGTACGTAATTTACGTAATATCAAACTACATGATTAACGTGAAAAAGTCACTATTTTACCATATTTGAGGATTTTAACTTCAAATCATAGAGCTAGGTTTCGTATTATTTAGGTCCAAGAAAAGACATATGACAATGTTGTTTCCAATACGAATGATAAAACACAATTTGTTTCCAATACGGATGATAAAAAACAATGTGTTTCCATATGAATTAACTAAAATGTTATTGATTTTCCGTTTATATTACCGATGGAAATGTACACGTAAAACCGCTCTAATCCGGCTAAAACGTCGATATATGCAATAAAAACCGAACTTCTCCCCTTTTCAATATCTTATTCAGAATTTTAACGAGAAACAAATAGATGATTGAAAATGAAGTATTTAAGGTTATTATCTAATCAATTATTATTTTGCATCATTTTTATCGTATATATAATGAATTAATACCTATAAACTGAAAATTCACAAAAACGTGGAAAAACGGCAAAATATTGCCTAATTCGATGATATTTTGTTTAAATCACATAAAGGAAAAGGAGATGATAAACGTCAAAATATTGCTAAATTCGATGATTTTTCGTGCTAAACAAAATGTAAGAAAACTTGCTTTAGATGCAATGTTATGCGAAATTCTGAGATTTGAAGGCCAAATCACATATCGTGATACTACATGAAATAGTATCGAAATATTGGTAAAAATGAATATATTTACGTAATATCAAACTACATGAAAAACGTGAAAAAATTAACTATTTAACCATATTTGAGGATTTTAACTTCAAATCACAGAGCGAGGTTTCGTATTATTTAGATCCGAGAAAAGACATATGACAATGTTGTTTCCAAAACAAATGATAAAAAACAATGTGTTTTCATTAGAATTAACTAAAATGTTATTGATTTTCCGTGTATATTACCGATGGAAGATGTACACGAAAAACCGCTCTAATCCGGCTGAAACGTCGATATATGCAATAAAAACCGAACTTCTCCCCTTTTCAATATCTTATTCAGAATTTTAACAAGAAACAAATAGATGATTGAAAATGAAGTATTTAAGGTTATTATCTAATCAATTATGTGTTTGCATCTTTTTTATCGTATATATAATGAATAAAAAATTATATATAATTATATACCTATAAACTAAAAATTCACAAAAACGTGGAAAAACGGCAAAATATTGCCTAATTCGATGATATTTTGTTTAAATCACATAAAGGAAAAGTAGACGATAAACGTCAAAATATTGCTAAATTCGATGATTTTTCGTACGAAACATAAATGCAAGAAAACTTGCTTAAAATGCAATATTATGCGATATTCTGAGATTTGAAGGCCAAATCACATACCGTGAAACTACATGAATTAGTATCGAAATATTGGTAAAAATGAATATATTTACGTAATATAAAACTACATGATTAACGTGAAAATTCACTATTTTACCATATTTGAGGATTTTAACTTCAAATCATTGAGCGAGGTTTCGTATTATTTAGATCCAAGAAAAGACATATGACAATGTTGTTTCCAATACGAATGATAAAAAACAATGTGTTTCCAAAACGAATGATAAAAAACAATGTGTTTTAATTAGAATTAACTAAAATGTTCTTGATTTTCCGTTTATATTACCGATGGAAGATGTACAAGTAAAACCGCTCTAATCCGGCTGAAACGTCGATTTATGCAATAAAAACCGAACTTCTCCCCTTTTCAATATCTTACTCAGTATTTTAACGAGAAACAAATAGATGATTGAAAATGAAGTATTTAAGGTTATTATCTAATCAATTATGTGTTTGCATCATTTTTATCGTATATTTAATGAATTAATAACAAATAACTGAAAATTCCCAAAAACGTGAAAAACCACTAAATATTGCCTAATTCGAGGATGTTTTGTTTAAATCACATAAAGGAAAAGGGCGATGATAAACGTCAAAATATTGCTAAATTCGATGATTTTTCGTACGAAACAAAATGCAAGAAAACTTGCTTAAAATGCAATATTATGCGAAATTCTGAGATTTGATGGCCAAATCACATATCGTGATACTACATAAAATAGTATCGAAATATTGGTAAAAATGTACGTAATTTACGTAATATCAAACTACATGATTAACGTGAAAAAGTCACTATTTTACCATATTTGAGGATTTTAACTTCAAATCATAGAGCTAGGTTTCGTATTATTTAGGTCCAAGAAAAGACATATGACAATGTTGTTTCCAATACGAATGATAAAACACAATTTGTTTCCAATACGGATGATAAAAAACAATGTGTTTCCATATGAATTAACTAAAATGTTATTGATTTTCCGTTTATATTACCGATGGAAATGTACACGTAAAACCGCTCTAATCCGGCTAAAACGTCGATATATGCAATAAAAACCGAACTTCTCCCCTTTTCAATATCTTATTCAGAATTTTAACGAGAAACAAATAGATGATTGAAAATGAAGTATTTAAGGTTATTATCTAATCAATTATTATTTTGCATCATTTTTATCGTATATATAATGAATTAATACCAATAAACTGAAAATTCACAAAAACGTGGAAAAACGGCAAAATATTGCCTAATTCGATGATATTTTGTTTAAATCACATAAAGGAAAAGGAGATGATAAACGTCAAAATATTGCTAAATTCGATGATTTTTCGTGCTAAACAAAATGCAAGAAAACTTGCTTATAATGCAATATTATGCGATATTCTGAGATTTGAAGGCCAAATCACATACCGTGAAACTACATGAATTAGTATCGAAATATTGGTAAAAATGAATATATTTACGTAATATCAAACTACATGATTAACGTGAAAAAGTCACTATTTTGCCATATTTGAGGATTTTAACTTCAAATCATAGAGCGAGGTTTCGTATTATTTAGATCCAAGAAAAGACATATGACAATGTTGTTTCCAATACGAATGATAAAAAACAATGTGTTTTCATTAGAATTAACTAAAATGTTCTTGATTTTCCGTTTATATAACCGATGGAAGATGTACACGTAAAAATATTGCCTTATTCGATGATGTTTTGTTTAAATCACATAAAGGAAAAGGGGATGATAAACGTCAAAATATTGCTAAATTCGATGATTTTTCGTACGAAACAAAATGCAAGAAAACTTGCTTAAAATGCAATATTATGCGAAATTCTGAGATTTGAACGCCAAATCACATATCGTGATACTACATGAAATAGTATCGAAGTATAAAAACCGAACTTCTCCCCTTTTCAATATCTTATTCAGAATTTTAACAAGAAACAAATAGATGATTGAAAATGAAGTATTTAAGGTTATTATCTAATCAATTATGTGTTTGCATCTTTTTTATCGTATATATAATGAATTAATACCTATAAACTGAAAATTCACAAAAACGTGGAAAATCGGCAAAATATTGCCTAATTCGATGATATTTTGTTCAAATCACATAGAGGAAAAGGGGATGATAAACGTCAAAATATTGCTAAATTCGATGATTTTTCGTACGAAACAAAATGCAAGAAAACTTGCTTAAAATGCAATATTATGCGAAATTCTGAGATTTGAACGCCAAATCACATATCGTGATACTACATAAAATAGTATCGAAGTATTGGTAAAAATGAATATATTTACGTAATATCAAACTACATGAAAAACGTGAAAAAAATCACTATATAACCATATTTGAGGATTTTAACTTCAAATCATAAAGCGAGGTTTCGTATTATTTAGATCCAAGAAAAGACATATGACAATGTTGTTTCCAATACAAATGATAAAAAACAATGTGTTTTCATTAGAATTAACTAAAATGTTCTTGATTTTCCGTTTAAATTACCGATGGAAGATGTACACGTAAAACCGCTCTAATCCGGCTGAAACGTCGATATATGCAATAAAAACCGAACTTCTCCCCTTTTCAATATCTTACTCAGTATTTTAACAAGAAGCAAATAAATGATTGAAAATGAAGTATTTAAGGTTATTATCTAATCAATTATGTGTTTGTATCATTTTTATCGTATATATAATGAATTAATACCCATAGACTGAAAATTCACAAAAACGTGGAAAAACGGCAAAATATTGCCTAATTCGATGATATTTTGTTTAAATCACATAAAGGAAAAGGAGATGATAAAATGCGACATTCTGAGATATGAAGGCCAAATCACATATCGTGATACTACATGAAATAGGATCGAAATATTGGTAAAAATGAATATATTTACGTAATATCAAACTACATGATTAACGTGAAAAAGTCACTATTTTACCATATTTGAGGATTTTAACCTCAAATCATAGAGCGAGGTTTCGTATTATTTGGATCCAAGAAAAGACATATGACAATGTTGTTTCCAATACGAATGATAAAAAACAATGTGTTTTCATTAGAATTAACTAAAATGTTCTTGATTTTCCGTTTATATTACCGATGGAAGATGTACACGTAAAACCGCTCTAATCCTGCTGAAACGTCGATTTATACAATTAAACCGAACTTCTCCCCTTTTCAATATCTTACTCAGTATTTTAACGAGAAACAAATAGATGATTGAAAATGATGTATTTAAGGTTATTATCTAATCAATTATGTGTTTGCATCATTTTTACCGTATATATAATGAATTAATACCTATAAACTGAAAATTCACAAAAACGTGGAAAAATGGCAAAATATTGTCTAATTCGATGATGTTTTGTTTAAATCACATAAAGGAAAAGGAGATGATAAACGTCAAAATATTGCTAAATTCGATGATTTTTCATACGAAACAAAATGCAAGAAAACTTGCTTAAAATGCAATATTATGCGAAATTCGGAGATATGAAGGCCAAATCACATATCGTGATACTAGATGAAATAGTATCGAAATATTGGTAATAATGAATATATTTACGTAATATCAAACTACATGAAAAACGTGAAAAAATTAACTATTTAATCATATTTGAGGATTTTAACTTCAAATCATAGAGCGAGGTTTCGTATTATTTAGATCCAAGAAATGACATATGACAATGTTGTTTCCAATACAAATGATAAAAAACAATGTGTTTTCATTAGAATTAACTAAAATGTTCTTGATTTTCCGTTTATATTACCGATTGAAGATGTTCACGTAAAACCGCTCTAATCCGGCTGAAACGTCGATATATGCAATAAACCCGAACTTTCCCCTTTTCAATATCTTATTCAGAATTTTAACGAGAAACAAATAGATGATTGAAAATGAAGTATTTAAGGTTATTATCTAATCAATTATGTGTTTGCATCTTTTTTATCGTATATATAATGAATTAATACCTATAAACTGAAAATTCACAAAAACGTGGAAAAACGGCAAAATATTGTCTTATTCGATGATGTTTTGTTTAAATCACATAAAGGAAAATCACATAAACGTCAAAATATTGCTAAATTCGATGATTTTTCGTACGAAACAAAATGCAAGAAAACTTGCTTAAAATGCAATATTATTCGAAATTCTGAGATTTGAAGGTCAAATCACATATAGTGATACTACATGAAATAGTATCGAAATATTGGTAAAAATGAATATATTTACGTAATATCGAACTACATGATTAACGTGAAAAAAGTAACTATTTTACCATATTTGAGGATATTACCTTCAAATCATAGAGCGATGTTTCGTATTTTTTAAATCCAAGAAAAGACATATGACAATGTTGTTTCCAATACAAATGATAAAAAACAATGTGTTTTCAATAGAATTAACTAAAATGTTCTTGATTTTCTGTTTATATTACCGATTGAAGATGTTCACGTAAAACCGCTCTAATCCGGCTGAAACGTCGATATATGCAATAATACCCGAACTTCTCCCCTTTTCAATATCTTACTCAGTATTTTAACGAGAAACAAATAGATGATTGAAAATGAAGTATTTAAGGTTATTATCTAATCAATTATGTGTTTGCATCATTTTTATCGTATATATAATGAATTAATACCTATAACTGAAAAATCACAAAAACGTGGAAAAACGGCAAAATATTGCCTAATTCGATGATATTTTGTTTAAATCACATAAAGGAAAAGGAGATGATAAACGTCAAAATATTGCTAAATTCGATGATTTTTCATACGAAACAAAATGCAAGAAAACTTGCTTAAAATGCAATATTATGCGAAATTCGGAGATATGAAGGCCAAATCACATATCGTGATACTAGATGAAATAGTATCGAAATATTGGTAAAAATGAATATATTTACGTAATATCAAACTACATGAAAAACGTGAAAAAATTAACTATTTAATCATATTTGAGGATTTTAACTTCAAATCATAGAGCAAGGTTTCGTATTATTTAGATCCAAGAAATGACATATGACAATGTTGTTTCAAATACAAATGATAAAAAACAATGTGTTTTCATTGGAATTAACTAAAATGTTCTTGATTTTCCGTTTATATTACCGATTGGACGATGTACACGAAAACATCTCTATTCCGGCTAGAACGTCGATAGATGCAATAAAAACAGAACTCCTCCCCTTTTCAATATCTTACTCAGTATTTAAACGAGAAACAAATAGTTGATTGAAAATGAAGTATTTAAGGTTATTATATAATCAATTATGTGTTTGCATCATTTTTATCGTATATATAATGAATTAATACCTATAAACTGAAAATTCACAAAAACGTGGAAAAACGGCAAAATATTGCCTAATTCGATGATATTTTGTTTAAATCACATAGAGGAAAAGGGGATGATACACGTCAAAATATTGATTCGAGGATTTTTCGTACGAAACAAAATGCAAGAAAACTTGCTTAAAATGCAATATTATGCGAAATTCTGAGATTTGAAGGCCAAATCACATATCGTGATACTACATGAAATAGTATCGAAATATTGATAAAAATTAATAAATATACGTAATATCAAACTACATGATTAACGTGAAAAAAGAAACTATTTTACCATATTTGAGGATTTTAACTTCAAAAAATAGAGCGATGTTTCGTATTATTTAGATCCAAGAAAAGACATATGACAATGTTGTTTCCAATACATATGATAAAAACAATGTGTTTTCATTAGAATTAACTAAAATATTCCTGATTTTCCGTTTATATTACCGATGGAAGATGTACACGAAAACATCTATATTCCGGCTAGAACGTCGATATATGCAATAAAAACAGAACTCCTCCCCTTTTTAATATCTTACTCAGTATTTAAACGAGAAAGAAAAAGTTGATTGAAAATGAAGTATTTAAGGTTATTATATAATCAATTATGTGTTTGTATCATTTTTTCGTATATATATTGAATTAATACCTATAAACTGAAAATTCACAAAAACGTGGAAAAACGGCAAAATATTGCCTAATTCGATGATATTTTGTTTAAATCACATAGAGGAAAAGGGGATGATAAACGTCAAAATATTGCTAAATTCGATGATTTTTCGTACGAAACAAAATGCAAGAAAACTTGCTTAAAATGATATATTATGCGAAATTCTGAGATTTGAACGCCAAAACACATATCGTGATACTACATGAAATAGTATCGAAGTATTGGTAAAAATGAATATATTAACGTAATATCAAACTACATGATTAACGTGAAAAAGTCACTATTTTACCATATTTGAGGATTTTAACTTCAAATCATAGAGCGAGGTTTCGTATTATTTAGATCCAAGAAAAGACATATGACAATGTTGTTTCCAATACGAATGATAAAAAACAATGTGTTTCCAATACGGATGATAAAAAACAATGTGTTTCCATATGAATTAACTAAAATGTTATTGATTTTCCGTTTATATTACCGATGGAAATGTACACGTAAAACCGCTCTATTCCGGCTGAAACGTCGATATATGCAATAAAAACAGAACTTCTCCCCTTTTCAATATCTTACTCAGTATTTTAACGAGAAACAAATAGATGATTGAAAATGAAGTATTTAAGGTTATTATCTAATCAATTATGTGTTTGCATCATTTTTATCGAATATTTAATGAATTAATAACAAATAACTGAAAATTCACAAAAACGTGAAAAACCGCTAAATATTGCCTAATTCAAGGATGTTTTATTTAAATGACATAAAGGAAAAGGGGATGATAAACGTCAAAATATTGCTAAATTCGATGATTTTTCGTACGAAACAAAATGCAAGAAAACTTGCTTTAAATGCAATATTATGCGACATTCTGAGATATGAAGGCCAAATCACATATCGTGATACTACATTAAATAGGATGGAAATATTGGTAAAAATGAATATATTTACGTAATATCAAACTACATGATTAACGTGAAAAAGTCACTATTTTACCATATTAGAGGATTTTAACTTCAAGTCATAGAGCGAGGTTTCGTTTTATTTAGATTCAAGAAAAGACATATGACAATGTTGTTTCCAAAACGAATGATAAAAAACAATGTGTTTTCATTAGAATTAACTAAAATGTTCTTGATTTTCCGTTTATATTACCGATGGAAGATGTACACGTAAAACCGCTCTAATCCGGCTGAAACGTCGATATATGCAATAAAAACCGAACTTCTCCCCTTTTCAATATCTTATTCAGAATTTTAACGAGAAACAAATAGATGATTGAAAATGAAGTATTTAAGGTTATTATCTAATCAATTATTATTTTGCATCATTTTTATCGTATATATAATGAATTAATACCTATAAACTGAAAATTCACAAAAACGTGGAAAAACGGCAAAATATTGCCTAATTCGATGATATTTTGTTTAAATCACATAAAGGAAAAGTAGACGATAAACGTCAAAATATTGCTAAATTCGATGACTTTTCGTACGAAACAAAATGCAAGAAAACTTGCTTAAAATGCAATATTATGCGATATTCTGAGATTTGAAGGCCAAATCACATACCGTGAAACTACATGAATTAGTATCGAAATATTGGTAAAAATGAATATATTTACGTAATATCAAACTACATGATTAACGTGAAAATTCACTATTTTTCCATATTTGAGGATTTTAACTTCAAATCATTGAGCGAGGTTTCTTATTATTTAGATCCAAAAAAAGATATATGACAATGTTGTTTCCAATACGAATGATAAAAAACAATGTGTTTCCAATACGAATGATAAAAAACAATGTGTTTTCATTAGAATTAACTAAAATGTTCTTGATTTTCCGTTTATATTACCGATGGAAGATGTACACGTAAAACCGCTTAATCCGGCTGAAACGTCGATATATGCAATAAAAACCGAACTTCTCCCATTTTCAATATCTTACTCAGTATTTTAACGAGAAACAAATAGATGATTGAAAATGATGTATTTAAGGTTATTATCTAATCAATTATGTGTTTGCATCATTTTTACCGTATATATAATGAATTAATACCTATAAACTGAAAATTCACAAAAACGTGGAAAAACGGCAAAATATTGCCTTATTCGATGATGTTTTGTTTAAATCACATAAAGGAAAAGGGGATGATAAACTTTAAAATATTGCTAAATTCGATGATTTTTCGTACGAAACAAAATGCAAGAAAACTTGCTTAAAATGCAATATTATGCGAAATTCTGAGATTTGAAGGTCAAATCACATATCGTGATACTACATGAAATAGTATCGAAATATTGGTAAAAATGAATATATTTACATAATATCAAACTACATGATTAACGTGAAAAAAGTAACTATTTTACCATATTCGAGGATATTACCTTCAAATCATAGAGCGATGTTTCGTATTTTTTAAATCCAAGAAAAGACATATGACAATGTTGTTTCCAATACAAATGATAAAAAACAATGTGTTTTCAATAGAATTAACTAAAATGTTCTTGATTTTCTGTTTATATTACCGATGGAAGATGTACACGTAAAACCGCTCTAATCCGGCTGAAACGTCGATATATGCAATAAAAACCGAACTTCTCCCCTTTTCAATATCTTACTCAGTATTTTAACGAGAAACAAATAGATGATTGAAAATGAAGTATTTAAGGTTATTATCTAATCAATTATGTGTTTGCATCATTTTTATCGTATATATAATGAATTAATACCAATAAACTGAAAATTCACAAAAACGTGGAAAAACGGCAAAATATTGCCTAATTCGATGATATTTTGTTTAAATCACATAGAGGAAAAGGGGATGATAAACGTCAAAATATTGCTAAATTCGATGATTTTTCGTACGAAACAAAATGCAAGAAAACTTGCTTAAAATGCAATATTATGCGAAATTCTGAGATTTGAACGCCAAATCACATATCGTGATACTACATAAAATAGTATCGAAGTATTGGTAAAAATGAATATATTTACGTAATATCAAACTACATGATTAACGTGAAAAAGTCACTATTTTACCATATTTGAGGATTTTAACTTCAAATCATAGAGCGAGGTTTCGTATTATTTAGATCCAAGAAAAGACATATGACAATGTTGTTTCCAATACGAATGATAAAAAACAATGTGTTTCCAATACGGATGATAAAAAACAATGTGTTTCCACATGAATTAACTAAAATGTTATTGATTTTCCGTTTATATTACCGATGGAAATGTACACGTAAAACCGCTCTATTCCGGCTGAAACGTCGATATATGCAATAAAAACAGAACTTCTCCCCTTTTCAATATCTTACTCAGTATTTTAACGAGAAACAAATAGATGATTGAAAATGAAGTATTTAAGGTTATTATCTAATCAATTATGTGTTTGCATCATTTTTATCGAATATTTAATGAATTAATAACAAATAACTGAAAATTCACAAAAACGTGAAAAACCGCTAAATATTGCCTAATTCAAGGATGTTTTATTTAAATCACATAAAGGAAAAGGGGATGATAAACGTCAAAATATTGCTAAATTCGATGATTTTTCGTACGAAACAAAATGCAAGAAAACTTGCTTTAAATGCAATATTATGCGACATTCTGAGATATGAAGGCCAAATCACATATCGTGATACTACATTAAATAGGATCGAAATATTGGTAAAAATGAATATATTTACGTAATATCAAACTACATGATTAACGTGAAAAAATCACTATTTTACCATATTTGAGGATTTTAACTTCAAGTCATAGAGCGAGGTTTCGTATTATTTAGATCCAAGAAAAGACATATGACAATGTTGTTTCCAAAACGAATGATAAAAAACAATGTGTTTTCATTAGAATTAACTAAAATGTTCTTGATTTTCCGTTTATATTACCGATGGAAGATGTACACGTAAAACCGCTCTAATCCGGCTGAAACGTCGATATATGCAATAAAAACCGAACTTCTCCCCTTTTCAATATCTTATTCAGAATTTTAACGAGAAACAAATAGATGATTGAAAATGAAGTATTTAAGGTTATTATCTAATCAATTATTATTTTGCATCATTTTTATCGTATATATAATGAATTAATACCTATAAACTGAAAATTCACAAAAAACGTTGAAAATCGGCAAAATATTGCCTAATTCGATGATATTTTGTTTAAATCACATAAAGGAAAAGTAGACGATAAACGTCAAAATATTGCTAAATTCGATGACTTTTCGTACGAAACAAAATGCAAGAAAACTTGCTTAAAATGCAATATTATGCGATATTCTGAGATTTGAAGGCCAAATCACATACCGTGAAACTACATGAATTAGTATCGAAATATTGGTAAAAATGAATATATTTACGTAATATCAAACTACATGATTAACGTGAAAATTCACTATTTTTCCATATTTGAGGATTTTAACTTCAAATCATTGAGCGAGGTTTCTTATTATTTAGATCCAAAAAAAGATATATGACAATGTTGTTTCCAATACGAATGATAAAAAACAATGTGTTTCCAATACGAATGATAAAAAACAATGTGTTTTCATTAGAATTAACTAAAATGTTCTTGATTTTCCGTTTATATTACCGATGGAAGATGTACACGTAAAACCGCTTAATCCGGCTGAAACGTCGATATATGCAATAAAAACCGAACTTCTCCCATTTTCAATATCTTACTCAGTATTTTAACGAGAAACAAATAGATGATTGAAAATGATGTATTTAAGGTTATTATCTAATCAATTATGTGTTTGCATCATTTTTACCGTATATATAATGAATTAATACCTATAAACTGAAAATTCACAAAAACGTGGAAAAACGGCAAAATATTGCCTTATTCGATGATGTTTTGTTTAAATCACATAAAGGAAAAGGGGATGATAAACTTTAAAATATTGCTAAATTCGATGATTTTTCGTACGAAACAAAATGCAAGAAAACTTGCTTAAAATGCAATATTATGCGAAATTCTGAGATTTGAAGGTCAAATCACATATCGTGATACTACATGAAATAGTATCGAAATATTGGTAAAAATGAATATATTTACATAATATCAAACTACATGATTAACGTGAAAAAAGTAACTATTTTACCATATTCGAGGATATTACCTTCAAATCATAGAGCGATGTTTCGTATTTTTTAAATCCAAGAAAAGACATATGACAATGTTGTTTCCAATACAAATGATAAAAAACAATGTGTTTTCAATAGAATTAACTAAAATGTTCTTGATTTTCTGTTTATATTACCGATGGAAGATGTACACGTAAAACCGCTCTAATCCGGCTGAAACGTCGATATATGCAATAAAAACCGAACTTCTCCCCTTTTCAATATCTTACTCAGTATTTTAACGAGAAACAAATAGATGATTGAAAATGAAGTATTTAAGGTTATTATCTAATCAATTATGTGTTTGCATCATTTTTATCGTATATATAATGAATTAATACCAATAAACTGAAAATTCACAAAAACGTGGAAAAACGGCAAAATATTGCCTAATTCGATGATATTTTGTTTAAATCACATAGAGGAAAAGGGGATGATAAACGTCAAAATATTGCTAAATTCGATGATTTTTCGTACGAAACAAAATGCAAGAAAACTTGCTTAAAATGCAATATTATGCGAAATTCTGAGATTTGAACGCCAAATCACATATCGTGATACTACATAAAATAGTATCGAAGTATTGGTAAAAATGAATATATTTACGTAATATCAAACTACATGATTAACGTGAAAAAGTCACTATTTTACCATATTTGAGGATTTTAACTTCAAATCATAGAGCGAGGTTTCGTATTATTTAGATCCAAGAAAAGACATATGACAATGTTGTTTCCAATACGAATGATAAAAAACAATGTGTTTCCAATACGGATGATAAAAAACAATGTGTTTCCACATGAATTAACTAAAATGTTATTGATTTTCCGTTTATATTACCGATGGAAATGTACACGTAAAACCGCTCTATTCCGGCTGAAACGTCGATATATGCAATAAAAACAGAACTTCTCCCCTTTTCAATATCTTACTCAGTATTTTAACGAGAAACAAATAGATGATTGAAAATGAAGTATTTAAGGTTATTATCTAATCAATTATGTGTTTGCATCATTTTTATCGAATATTTAATGAATTAATAACAAATAACTGAAAATTCACAAAAACGTGAAAAACCGCTAAATATTGCCTAATTCAAGGATGTTTTATTTAAATCACATAAAGGAAAAGGGGATGATAAACGTCAAAATATTGCTAAATTCGATGATTTTTCGTACGAAACAAAATGCAAGAAAACTTGCTTTAAATGCAATATTATGCGACATTCTGAGATATGAAGGCCAAATCACATATCGTGATACTACATTAAATAGGATCGAAATATTGGTAAAAATGAATATATTTACGTAATATCAAACTACATGATTAACGTGAAAAAATCACTATTTTACCATATTTGAGGATTTTAACTTCAAGTCATAGAGCGAGGTTTCGTATTATTTAGATCCAAGAAAAGACATATGACAATGTTGTTTCCAAAACGAATGATAAAAAACAATGTGTTTTCATTAGAATTAACTAAAATGTTCTTGATTTTCCGTTTATATTACCGATGGAAGATGTACACGTAAAACCGCTCTAATCCGGCTGAAACGTCGATATATGCAATAAAAACCGAACTTCTCCCCTTTTCAATATCTTATTCAGAATTTTAACGAGAAACAAATAGATGATTGAAAATGAAGTATTTAAGGTTATTATCTAATCAATTATTATTTTGCATCATTTTTATCGTATATATAATGAATTAATACCTATAAACTGAAAATTCACAAAAAACGTGGAAAATCGGCAAAATATTGCCTAATTCGATGATATTTTGTTTAAATCACATAAAGGAAAAGTAGACGATAAACGTCAAAATATTGCTAAATTCGATGACTTTTCGTACGAAACAAAATGCAAGAAAACTTGCTTAAAATGCAATATTATGCGATATTCTGAGATTGGAAGGCCAAATCACATACCGTGAAACTACATGAATTAGTATCGAAATATTGGTAAAAATGAATATATTTACGTAATATCAAACTACATGATTAACGTGAAAATTCACTATTTTTCCATATTTGAGGATTTTAACTTCAAATCATTGAGCGAGGTTTCGTATTATTTAGATCCAAAAAAAGACATATTACAATGTTGTTTCCAATACGAATGATAGAAAACAATGTGTTTTCATTAGAATTAACTAAAATGTTCTTGATTTTCCGTTTATATTACCGATGGAAGATGTACACGTAAAACCGCTCTAATCCGGCTGAAACGTCGATATATGCAATAAAAACCGAACTTCTCCCCTTTTCAATATCTTACTCAGTATTTTAACGAGAAACAAATAGATGATTGAAAATGATGTATTTAAGGTTATTATCTAATCAATTATGTGTTTGCATCATTTTTACCGTATATATAATGAATTAATACCTATAAACTGAAAATTCACAAAAACGTGGAAAATCGGCAAAATATTGCCTTATTCGATGATGTTTTGTTTAAATCACATAAAGGAAAAGGGGATGATAAACGTTAAAATATTGCTAAATTCGATGATTTTTCGTACGAAACAAAATGCAAGAAAACTTGCTTAAAATGCAATATTATGCGAAATTCTGAGATTTGAAGGTCAAATCACATATCGTGATACTACATGAAATAGTTTCGAAATATTGGTAAAATGAATATATTTACGTAATATCAAACTACATGATTAACGTGAAAAAAGTAACTATTTTACCATATTCGAGGATATTACCTTCAAATCATAGAGCGATGTTTCGTAATTTTTTAAATCCAAGAAAAGACATATGACAATGTTGTTTCCAATACAAATGATAAAAAACAATGTGTTTTCAATAGAATTAACTAAAATGTTCTTGATTTTCTGTTTATATTACCGATGGAAGATGTACACGTAAAACCGCTCTAATCCGGCTGAAAAGTCGATATATGCAATAAAAACCGAACTTCTCCCCTTTTCAATATCTTACTCAGTATTTTAACGAGAAACAAATAGATGATTGAAAATGAGGTATTTAAGGTTATTATCTAATCAATTATGTGTTTGCATCATTTTTATCGTATATATAATGAATTAATACCAATAAACTGAAAATTCACAAAAACGTGGAAAAACGGCAAAATATTGCCTAATTCGATGATATTTTGTTTAAATCACATAGAGGAAAAGGGGATGATAAACGTCAAAATATTGCTAAATTCGATGATTTTTCGTACGAAACAAAATGCAAGAAAACTTGCTTAAAATGCAATATTATGCGAAATTCTGAGATATGAAGGCCAAATCACATATCGTGATACTACATGAAATTGGATCGAAAAATTGGTAAAAATGAATATATTTACGTAATATCAAACTACATGATTAACGTGAAAAAGTCACTATTTTACCATATTTGAGGATTTTAACTTCAAAACATAGAGCGAGGTTTCGTATTATTTGGATCCAAGAAAAGACATATGACAATGTTGTTTCCAATACGAATGATAAAAAACAATGTGTTTTCATTAGAATTAACTAAAATGTTCTTGATTTTCTGTTTATATTACCGATGGAAGAAGTACACGTAAAACCGCTCTAATCCGGCTGAAACGTCGAAATATTCAATAAAAACCAAACTTCTCCCCTTTTCAATATCTTACTCAGTATTTTAACGAGAAACAAATAGATGATTGAAAATGAAGTATTTAAGGTTATTATCTAATCAATTATGTGTTTGCATCATTTTTATCGTATATATAAAGAATTAATACCTATAACTGAAAATTCACAAAAACGTGGAAAAACGGCAAAATATTGCCTAATTCGATGATATTTTGTTTAAATCACATAAAGGAAAAGGAGATGATAAACGTCAAAATATTGCTAAATTCGATGATTTTTCATACGAAACAAAATGCAAGAAAACTTGCCTAAAATGCAATATTATGCGAAATTCGGAGATATGAAGGCCAAATCACATATCGTGATACTAGATGAAATAGTATCGAAATATTGGTAAAATGAATATATTTACGTAATATCAAACTACATGAAAAACGTGAAAAAATTAACTATTTAATCATATTTGAGGATTTTAACTTCAAATCATAGAGCGAGGTTTCGTATTATTTAGATCCAAGAAATGACATATGACAATGTTGTTTCCAATACAAATGATAAAAAACAATGTGTTTTCATTAGAATTAACTAAAATGTTCTTGATTTTCCGTTTATATTACCGATGGAAGATGTACACGAAAACATCTCTATTCCTGCTGGAACGTCGATATATGCAATAAAAACAGAACTCCTCCCCTTTTCAATATCTTACTCAGTATTTAAACGAGAAACAAATAGTTGATTGAAAATGAAGTATTTAAGGTTATTATATAATCAATTATGTGTTTGCATCATTTTTATCGTATATATAATGAATTAATACCTATAAACTGAAAATTCACAAAAACGTGGAAAAACGGCAAAATATTGCCTAATTCGATGATATTTTGTTTAAATCACATAGAGGAAAACGGGATGATACACGTCAAAATATTGATTCGAGGATTTTTCGTACGAAACAAAATGCAAGAAAACTTGCTTAAAATGCAATATTATGCGAAATTCTGAGATTTGAAGGCCAAATCACATATCGTGATACTACATGAAATAATATCGAAATATTGATAAAAATTAATATATATACGTAATATCAAACTACATGATTAACGTGAAAAAAGAAACTATTTTACCATATTTGAGGATTTTAACTTCAAAAATAGAGCGATGTTTCGTATTATTTACATCCAAGAAAAGACATATGACAATGTTGTTTCCAATACAAATGATAAAAACAACGTGTTTTCATTAGAATTAACTAAAATATTCCTGATTTTCCGTTTATATTACCGATGGAAGATGTACACGAAAACATCTCTATTCCGGCTGGAACGTCGATATATGCAATAAAAACAAAACTCCTCCCCTTTTCAATATCTTACTCAGTATTTAAACGAGAAAGAAATAGTTGATTGAAAATGAAGTATTTAAGGTTATTATATAATCAATTATGTGTTTGTATCATTTTTATCGTATATATAATGAATTAATACCTATAAACTGAAAATTCACAAAAACGTAGAAAAACGGCAAAATATTGCCTAATTCGATGATATTTTGTTTAAATTACATAGAGGAAAAGGGGATGATAAACGTCAAAATATTGCTAAATTCGATGATTTTTCGTACGAAACAAAATGCAAGAAAACTTGCTTAAAATGATATATTATGCGAAATTCTGAGATTTGAACGCCAAATCACATATCGTGATACTACATGAAATAGTATCGAAGTATTGGTAAAAATGAATATATTAACGTAATATCAAACTACATGATTAACGTGAAAAAGTCACTATTTTACCATATTTGAGGATTTTAACTTCAAATCATAGAGCGAGGTTTGGTATTATTTAGATCCAAGAAAAGACATATGACAATGTTGTTTCCAATACGAATGATAAAAAACAATGTGTTTCCAATACGGATGATAAAAAACAATGTGTTTTCATTAGAATTAACTAAAATGTTCTTGATTTTCCGTTTATATTACCGATGGAAGATGTACACGTAAAACCGCTTAATCCGGCTGAAACGTCGATATATGCAATAAAAACCGAACTTCTCCCATTTTCAATATCTTACTCAGTATTTTAACGAGAAACAAATAGATGATTGAAAATGATGTATTTAAGGTTATTATCTAATCAATTATGTGTTTGCATCATTTTTATCGAATATTTAATGAATTAATAACAAATAACTGAAAATTCACAAAAACGTGAAAAACCGCTAAATATTGCCTAAATCAAGGATGTTTTGTTTAAATCACATAAAGATGATAAACGTCAAAAATATTGCTAAATTCGATGATTTTTCGTACGAAACAAAATGCAAGAAAACTTGCTTAAAATGCAATATTATGCGACATTCTGAGATATGAAGGCCAAATCACATATCGTGATACTATATGAAATAGGATCGAAATATTGGTAAAAATGAATATATTTACGAAATATCAAACTACATGATTAACGTGAAAAAGTCACTGTTTTACCATATTTGAGGATTTTAACTTCAAATCATAGAGCGAGGTTTCGTATTATTTGGATCCAAGAAAAGACATATGACAATGTTGTTTTCAATACGAATGATAAAAAACAATGTGTTTCCAATACGAATGATAAAAAACAATGTGTTTCCAATACGGATGATAAAAAACAATGTGATTCCATATGAATTAACTAAAATGTTCTTGATTTTCCGTTTATATTACCGATGGAAGATGTACACGTAAAACCGCTCTAATCCGGCTGAAACGTCGATATATGCAATAAAAACCGAACTTCTCCCCTTTTCAATATATTATTCAGAATTTTAACGAGAAACAAATAGATGATTGAAAATGAAGTATTTAAGGTTATTATCTAATCAATTATTATTTTGCATCATTTTTATCGTATATATAATGAATTAATACCTATAAACTGAAATTTCACAAAAACGTGGAAAAATGGCAAAATATTGCCTAATTCGATGATATTTTGTTTAAATCACATAAAGGAAAAGTAGACGATAAACGTCAAAATATTGCTAAATTCGATGATATTTCGTACGAAACAAAATGCAAGAAAACTTGCTTATAATGCAATATTATGCGATATTCTGAGATTTGAAGGCCAAATCACATACCGTGAAACTACATGAATTAGTATCGAAATATTGGTAAAAATGAATATATTTACGTAATATCAAACTACATGATTAACGTGAAAATTCACTATTTTACCATATTTAAGGATTTTAACTTCAAATCATTGAGCGAGGTTTCGTATTATTTAGATCCAAGAAAAGACATATGACAATGTTGTTTCCAATACGAATGATAAAATGACAGGTCCAAATCTTTTTCCCTCGTCATAAACATAATTTTCAAATGAAGAAATTAAAAAAATTCCAGAAGTGAACACGAGAAACATCAAGAACATTTTCATCATTACGGATACGTTCATTTTGTGGATACTAAAGTTGGTGTTTTGCTAGTAACTCTTGTAAAACCTATATAAGATATATATATATATATATATATATATATATATATATATATATATATATATATATATATATATATATATATATATATATATATATATATATATATATATATATATATATATATATATATTTATATATATATATATATATATATATATATATATATATATATATATATATATATATATATATATATATATATATATATATATATATATATATATATATATATGCAGTTCTGCCGGCCATTATTATAATGCAATATCTAACATCTGGTAATATAGTTAACTTGGAATTGGTGATAGGATTTGACCCCGGGTGTTGGAGAAGGTAGCTTTGGTGGCAGTGTTGGAGAAGGTGACAGCGATCATGAGGTTAAATGGGAGAGTTTGGAGGGGAAGAGATTGTAACAGTGCTAAGTGTTTTGCACTGTTTCATGTTATAATTGTGAGTTGCGTATGTGTGCAGGATTGATGGAGAGTGTCCTATCAGAGAGTTATAAGTCCTTGAAAGTCAACGTTTCATCAGTTTCGTCCCCACCCAATCAAACTTCATCTTCTCCATCACTACAATCGGTATCGTAACTACTACGGCATAAGTAATTGAATATCCAATGTAACTCGTCGAAAGTCAACGTTTCATCAGTTTCGTCTCCACTCAAGCAAACTTCATCTTCTCCATCACTACAATCGTAACCACTACAATCATCACTACAATCGTAACCACTACGACATAAGTAATTGATTATCGAATGTAACTCGTCGAAAGTCAACGTTTCATCAGTTTCTTCCCCATTCGAACAAGCTTCCGTTTCGTCTCCACTCAGGCAAACTTCATCTTCTCCATCACTACAATCGGTATCGTAACCACTCCAATCATCACTACAATCGTAACCACTACGGCATAAGTAATTGATTATCGAATGTAACTCGTCGAAAGTCAACGTTTCGTCCCCACTTGAACAAGCTTCCGTTTCATCCCCACATGAACAAGCTTCCGTTTCATCCCCACTTGAACAAGCTTCAGTTTCATCCCCACTTGAACAAGCTTCGGTTTCATCCCCACTAGAACAAGCTTCGGTTTCATCTGTTACGGTGCCCTCTCCTATTTCTTTCGTTTGCCGGCTTAAAGAGTCATATCAGCTCTCCCCACTGATTCTCTGAGGTTCAGGGAGTCTAATGATATATGTGGCGACCAGACCGGCTGCCATTTAATGGAAGGAGGTTATATTATAAGTTGTAAATAAAGGAAAATTGGCGCCCTGTTATAAAATGAAACAGTATCCCCTACGGCAGATATGACCTTTTGGAAGGGAGACAAGCCGATCGCGGATTGGCCGACGTAGGTCGCGGGAGACAAATCAGGGCCCGCCATGACGTCACCGAGTGCCCCGGGCGGCGCCAACGTCAGAGTTGTACTGACCGTGGAAGCGACAGGACGCGCCTCGGTCTGCTCTCAAAGATTGGAGGCTCTGCAAGCCTTGTTCAGTGGATTGAGCTGGCCTGCGCAGCCTACCGCAGTTATTGGAGACCCTGCGCTTCTGGGAAGCAAAAGAGGAACCAAGTTCAGTGAGCAGAGAAGGGCCCAAACTTGGAAAATAGTCGGCGACGACGCTGGGCGGCGCCGCTGGCTGGACGTTGAGGTCTGGAAGGTGGGCGAGCAAGCTAGCTGTGACTGGGGTCACATCCACTGAGAATCTTGGAAGGACGACACCGTGCCTAGGACAAGGAGCGACGCCCTGTGGGAGAAGCGAGTGTGGGGAAAAATAGAGATTAGCTCAGCGCCCATCGATGAACCAGGATTGGGGCAGCTGAATCTCAGGGATTGGAACGGCGACGACGCGAAGGCTTCACGACACCTGAGGACCTGTGGAACGCCCTGGATCGTCGAGGATCGACCCAAGGAAGCGTGGGAACCTCACACCATCGAGGGACAGGCGTCGTGAGCCAGGAGTGTAAGGTAGATCATTTTTCCCTCCCATTACCCCTTGTATGAGTAGGCTAGTTAGGCCACAATATTTACTCGTGTATGTGGCAGCAAGACTTTATTACTTTAATAGTAGAGTAGGCTGCAAGGCAGCTTGTGTCCAGGACTGTCAGAGAGGACAGTGTGTATGGATGGCAGGACAGTGAAGAAGAGGTGCCGACGTGGTGAAGAGGCCCTCCTGTGAGAGTGTGAGACTCCTGTCTTCCTGCCCAGTTGAAGGAGAGTTGGAGGTCGTGGAAGAAGAGGCTGACGATCTCCAGACTCATTATCCATATTCCATATTCATGTATTACTTGTGATTGTGTGTGTGTGTTCATGTAATTTGCGTCAGTAAATCCACACATTTTATTACTGTGTTTGAGTGTGCCTCCATTTGTGATATTTCTCTATGAGCATACATTTCTGGCTACAAATAACATATAATACACCCACTGAACTGCATTGCTGGGATGCAGATACAATAACCCAGCTGGCGACCTTGCTAAGAGGAAGATAGAGAAGACAGGCGGGAAAGGAGTTCCTGCAACCTTTTTGTCTGGCAGGCAAGACTCAGGGAGGTTATGGTTATAGGTAAGCCTGAGTCTTCCTTCACTCCCCCACGGGTCTAGGCCGGAACTGTTAACAGCAGTTTCCCCGTGGTTGACTGAAGGGCTTCCAGGGTGAATCAGTGGCACCCCTTTGTGGTGGAAGCAAAGACCTGCGGAGGTGGGCATTGTTGGTCCTATCTTGTGTGACCAAGGAGACTCCGGTGAATCCAGGGAGTCGGAGGGGCTGAGTATTTGGGCCCTTTGAGCCCCTAGCAGCCGAGTGTTAGCAGAGCCCCGGACCGCCCACCCCCCACGTGACAAGAGAACTGGCGACCTTGCCAGGATTCGAACCCCAGTAGCCAAGAACTGGGAACTTCGCCAGGAAGCGCGGATCAAGCTACAGTGTGGACCAAATTTCAAGACAAGTGTTGCCAGGGTACTAATACAGTGTGGCCAGTGAATTTGGTGGTACTGTTACTCAACCAGCTAAGGGACTGAAACGGTGAAATTAGTGCCTACTAACTTGTCTGTGCTGTCGTGTATGCTCAATGATATAGAGATGGAGGAAGACAAAGTGAGGAAATTTATTGACACAAGGGACGAGAGAATTTTAGAAGAGTGTACCAAGGCCCAGCTCCAACAAGTGGCAAACCACTTTGGGATCAGGTTGAGGACGACTAAGGTAGCGGAGCGAAGGATAGAGATCATGGCACAGCTCACAGCTCGAGAGGAAGCGACGGGAGAGGAGCCATCTCAAGAGGAGCCGTCCCGAGGAGAGCCGTCGCAAGGTGAACCGTCCCGACTAGGGCCACCCCAAGCGCCTACCAGTGTGGAGAGAATTCACAGTGAACATGGGAGCAGTGGAAGGTCCAGCTGTAGTAAGAGGAGCCTGCAACTGGAAATAATGAAGATGCAACTGGAAGCCCAGCTGCGACGAGAGGAAAGAGAAGCGCAAATGCAGCGAGAGGAACGTGCAGCTGAGCTGCAGCGAGAGGAACGTGCAGCTGAGCTGCAGCGAGGTGAGCGAGAAGCACGGCTGCAGCTGCAGCGAGAAGAAGGAGAGAGACAACTGCGACTGGAGGAGATAAAGGCAAAGAAAGAAGTCGAATTGCGTCGCGTTGAACGTGGTCTGCCCTCACTACCTGCACGGCGGGATGACCTCAAGGTAAGGGAACGTGACTTACCTACGTTCGAACCACAAGAAGCTGAGGCGTTCTTCGAACACTTTGAGCGGATAGCGACTCTGAAGGAGTGGCCGGAAGATGATTGGGCTGCTCTGGTCCAGGGCAGGTTGACTGGAGAGGCCCGGGAAGCCTATAACATGCTGGACCTAGAGGAGTGTACTAGTTATGACGCGATTAAGAATGCGGTTCTCCACTCATTCCGGCTGACTCCGGAGATGTACCGGAAGCGGTTCAGAGAGTGTACAAGAGCGTCGGGAAAGACTTACGCCGAGACCGCCAGAGAGATGGAACGGAAATTCTTACGATGGTTGAAGGCGGAGGAAGCGGAGTCGGTGGATGATGTTAAACGACTGATAGTGATGGAGAAGTTCATGTCGGTGCTCCATCCTGAGTTGCGAGTAAGGGTGAGAGAAGCAGGTATTAAGGACCTGAAGGCTGCAGCGGATCGAGCCGACATGCTGGAGGAGGCACTACATAGCAGGAGGGAGGGGCCGCCCAGACACTCGCCTTACCCCAGGTCGGGAGGGAACCTTAGGAGTTCAGGAGGAGCAAGGACGGGTGGGGACTCTCCCAAGAGTAGTGTGCCCGATGAAGTAACGTGGTTCAAGAGCTCAAGAGACGCGGGGAGGAAGCCCCAAGCTGTGAGCAGTGGACCTAGCTCAGGAGCAAGTGCTGCAGTCCCGGACACGACGACAGGGAGTCCAAGGAGGACCCAGGGGACGTCTGCAAGTGGTACCGCCAGAGTGACTGGCGAGTGGCCGCCCAGGAGAGGCAGCCGATGCTACAACTGTGGCGTGAGAGGACATTATGCCCGCGAGTGTGAGGAGCACCAAAGGAATGTAGGATTAATGTTGGAAGAGGAGAGAGTGTTTGTTCACACCCCATATTATAGTGGACCCAACGTGAATGGTTGGGAAATGAAGTTGGGTGAACATCCCTTCGTTTTCGAGGCCAACGTGAAGTTTGGAAAGTCAGACCCAGTGGAGGTTGCCGTGCTTCGAGATACGGGTGCTGACATAAGTATGGTGACCAGGAGTATTCTCCCCAAGGAATTTAATGATTCACCTGTGGGAGTGGTGAGGATACGCAGTGTGGGGGAGGAATACAGGTTGCCACTTCACGAAGTACAGCTGATTGCCGACTACGGAGTCGAGAGAGCTATAGTAGCTGTAGCCCCTAAGTTACCCCTAGAGCATGTACAGATGGTGCTGGGTAATGACCTCGGAGGAGGCAGGATACAACCCGATTGGGCCAGGAGTGCCTATGTTTCAAGCAGCGGTACAACCCTGCCAGGTGAGGTATCAGTCGCTCCAAATAATAGTGAGGAAGCCGACTTCGACAGGGAAAACGTCGCCAGAGACGACGACAACGAGGGCGAGAGTGCAGAGAGGTCGTCGGAGGTTGTGGAAAACCCCGACGGGGACCTCCGACTAAGCCTGATGATGCGTGTGGAGGAGTGGCGAGGAGCAGCTGTACAAACGCCTGGGGCGGTGAGGAGGCTGCAGACCGCACTCCCTCCATACAGAAACGTGAATAAAGTAAGCTCAGTGGATGAGCGAACGGCAGTGAGGGGCAGAGTGGAGGAACCACGACGCAGTGCACCCTATGCCGGCCAGATGAATAGTGGTAGGTGCAAGATGAACCACCGTGGTGAGGTGAGCCACAGGGAGGTGGATGAGCCCAACCACGAACCGAAGAAGACGTCTGCAGGGAAGAGAATCTCATGGAGGAGTGAAGATGTTCGTCGGGAGCGAAGGAGCGAATGGTATAGGAAAGGCAATACGAAGAAAGCAGGGAATAGGTACACCCAGGGTAGGCGCCAGCCTAACCAGAGGGGCATTGGGCCATCGCAAAAGCCTAGTGTGGAAGAGAGGAAGCTGCTGGATGGAGTACAGGTTACAAGTGCCACTGTGAGGAGACAACGCACCTACGGGAGAAGAGGAACCGAGAAGAGAGAAGATTGGCGAAGAGGAGATCATGAGAGGAAACATGGAGTACCTGTAGGACGCAGTGGAAATGCAAGACTATCTCGGAGTGCACGACGCGGTGGAGGCGCTGCATGCACTGAATCTTACAGTGGTAACGTGCCGTGGGAGTACACTCGTAGCCACGGAGAGAGGATTTCTTGTTGGTGTTCAGGGAACACCCATCACACCCGGTACTATGCGAGGTGGAGATACAATGAGGCAAGTGACTGGCAAGGTGGTACGAGCCACGTCACCAACTGGAGGAGTGACACTTCAGGAACGGAGAGAGCAAGAGTATAGATTGCCCTCTTGAGTGCTGCCCTTCCGATATGACTCTTATTTTAAGGGGAGGGGTATGTTACGGTGCCCTCTCCTATTTCTTTCGTTTGCCGGCTTAAAGAGTCATATCAGCTCTCCCCACTGATTCTCTGAGGTTCAGGGAGTCTAATGATATATGTGGCGACCAGACCGGCTGCCATTTAATGGAAGGAGGTTATATTATAAGTTGTAAATAAAGGAAAATTGGCGCCCTGTTATAAAATGAAACAGTATCCCCTACGGCAGATATGACCTTTTGGAAGGGAGACAAGCCGATCGCGGATTGGCCGACGTAGGTCGCGGGCGACAAATCAGGGCCCGCCATGACGTCAACCGAGTGCCCCGGGCGGCGCCAACGTCAGAGTTGTACTGACCGTGGAAGCGACAGGACGCGCCTCGGTCTGCTCTCAAAGATTGGAGGCTCTGCAAGCCTTGTTCAGTGGATTGAGCTGGCCTGCGCAGCCTACCGCAGTTATTGGAGACCCTGCGCTTCTGGGAAGCAAAAGAGGAACCAAGTTCAGTGAGCAGAGAAGGGCCCAAACTTGGAAAATAGTCGGCGACGACGCTGGGCGGCGCCGCTGGCTGGACGTTGAAGTCTGGAAGGTGGGCGAGCAAGCTAGCTGTGACTGGGGTCACATCCACTGAGAATCTTGGAAGGACGACACCGTGCCTAGGACAAGGAGCGACGCCCTGTGGGAGAAGCGAGTGTGGGGAAAAATAGAGATTAGCTCAGCGCCCATCGATGAACCAGGATTGGGGCAGCTGAATCTCAGGGATTGGAACGGCGACGACGCGAAGGCTTCACGACACCTGAGGACCTGTGGAACGCCCTGGATCGTCGAGGATCGACCCAAGGAAGCGTGGGAACCTCACACCATCGAGGGACAGGCGTCGTGAGCCAGGAGTGTAAGGTAGATCATTTTTCCCTCCCATTACCCCTTGTATGAGTAGGCTAGTTAGGCCACAATATTTACTCGTGTATGTGGCAGCAAGACTTTATTACTTTAATAGTAGAGTAGGCTGCAAGGCAGCTTGTGTCCAGGACTGTCAGAGAGGACAGTGTGTATGGATGGCAGGACAGTGAAGAAGAGGTGCCGACGTGGTGAAGAGGCCCTCCTGTGAGAGTGTGAGACTCCTGTCTTCCTGCCCAGTTGAAGGAGAGTTGGAGGTCGTGGAAGAAGAGGCTGACGATCTCCAGACTCATTATCCATATTCCATATTCATGTATTACTTGTGATTGTGTGTGTGTGTTCATGTAATTTGCGTCAGTAAATCCACACATTTTATTACTGTGTTTGAGTGTGCCTCCATTTGTGATATTTCTCTATGAGCATACATTTCTGGCTACAAATAACATATAATACACCCACTGAACTGCATTGCTGGGATGCAGATACAATAACCCAGCTGGCGACCTTGCTAAGAGGAAGATAGAGAAGACAGGCGGGAAAGGAGTTCCTGCAACCTTTTTGTCTGGCAGGCAAGACTCAGGGAGGTTATGGTTATAGGTAAGCCTGAGTCTTCCTTCACTCCCCCACGGGTCTAGGCCGGAACTGTTAACAGCAGTTTCCCCGTGGTTGACTGAAGGGCTTCCAGGGTGAATCAGTGGCACCCCTTTGTGGTGGAAGCAAAGACCTGCGGAGGTGGGCATTGTTGGTCCTATCTTGTGTGACCAAGGAGACTCTGGTGAATCCAGGGAGTCGGAGGGGCTGAGTATTTGGGCCCTTTGAGCCCCTAGCAGCCGAGTGTTAGCAGAGCCCCGGACCGCCCACCCCCCACGTGACACATCCCCACTTGAACAAGCTTCAGTTTCATCCCCACTTGAACGAGCTTCGGTTTCATCCCCACTTGAACAAGCTTCGGTTTCCTCCCCACTTGAACAAGCTTCGGTTTCATCCCCACTTGAACAAGCTTCGGTTTCATCCCCACTTGAACAAGCTTCAGTTTCTTCCCCACTCGAGGAATCTCTTACCTTCACATTGCATTCATCATCTAGCGGGTGGTGAGAAAGCCAACGGCTGATGATCAAGAAACCTGCTACAGCTCCGCCTATTATCAACAACGCACGAATTTTCTAGAATCTTTCAATCATCTTCACCGCCATCTTACCATTTTCACTAACGACAGAGCCAACGACGGGTCCATTAACGGGTCCGATGATGGAGCCAATGATGGGTTCATTAACGGGTCCAATGATGGGTCCATTAACGGGTCCAATGACGGAGCCAATGATGGGTCCATTAACGGGTCCAATGATGGAGCCAATGACGGGTCCATTAACGGGTCCAATGATGGAGCCAATGATGGGTCCATTTACGGGTCCAACGATTGAGCCAATGACGGGTCCATTTACGGGTCCAACGATTGAGCCAATGACAGGTCCAAATCTTTTTCCCTCGTCATAAACATGATTTTCAAATGAAGAAAATAAAAAAAAGCCAGAAGTGACCACGACAAACATCAAGAACATTTTCATCATTACGGATACGTTCATTTTGTGGATACTAAAGTTGGTGTTTTGCTAGTAACTCGAGTAATACCTATATAAGATATATATATATATATATATATATATTGAGTTCCGCCGGCCATTATTATAATGCAATATCTAACATCTGGAAATATAGTAAACTTGGAATTGGTGATAGGATTTAACCCCGGGTGTTGGAGAAGGTAGCTTTGGTGGCAGTGTTGGAGAAGGTGACAGCGATCATGAGGTGAAATGGGAGAGTTTGGAGGGGGAGAGATTGTAACAGTGCTAAGTGTTTTGCACTGTTTCATGTTATAATTGTGAGTTGCGTATGTGTGCGGGATTGATGGAGAGTGTCCTATCAGAGAGTTATAAGTCCTTGAAAGTCAACGTTTCATCAGTTTCGTCCCCACCCAATCAAACTTCATCTTCTCCATCACTACAATCGGTATCGTAACTACTACGGCATAAGTAATTGAATATCCAATGTAACTCGTCGAAAGTCAACGTTTCATCAGTTTCGTCTCCACTCAAGCAAACTTCATCTTCTCCATCACTACAATCGTAACCACTACAGTCATCACTACAATCGTAACCACTACGACATAAGTAATTGATTATCGAATGTAACTCGTCAAAAGTCAACATTTCATCAGTTTCTTCCCCACTCGAACAAGCTTCCGTTTCGTCTGCACTCAAGCAAACTTCATCTCCATCACTACAATCGGTATCGTAACCACTCCAATCATCACTACAATCGTAACCACTACGGCATAAGTAATTGATTATCGAATGTAACTTGTCGAAAGTCAACATTTCATCAGTTTCTTCCCCACTCGAACAAGCTTCCGTTTCGTCTGCACTCAAGCAAACTTCATCTCCATCACTACAATCGGTATCGTAACCTCTACGACATAAGTAATTGATTATCGAATGTAACTCGTCGAAAGTCAACGTTTCGTCCCCACTTGAACAAGCTTCCGTTTCATCCCCACTTGAACAAGCTTCCGTTTCATCCCCACTTGAACAAGCTTCAGTTTCATCCCCACTTGAACAAGCTTCGGTTTCATCCCCACTAGAACAAGCTTCGGTTTCATCCCCACTTGAACAAGCTTCAGTTTCATCCCCACTTGAACAATCTTCGGTTTCATCCCCACTTGAACAAGCTTCGGTTTCCTCCCCACTTGAACAAGCTTCGGTTTCATCCCCACTTGAACAAGCTTCAGTTTCTTCCCCACTCGAGGAATCTCTTACCTTCACATTGCATTCATCATGTAGCGGGTGGCGAGGAAGCCAACGGCTGATGATCAGGAAACCTGCCACAGCTCCGACCATTATCAACAACGCACGAATTTTTAAGAATCTTTCAGTCATCTTCTCCGCCATCTTACCATCTTCACTAACGACAGAGCCAACGACGGGTCCATTAACGGGTCCAATGATGGAGCCAATGATGGGTTCATTAACGATTCCAATGATGGAGCCAATGATGGGTCCATTAACGGGTCCAATGACGGAGCCAATGATGGGTCCATTAACGGGTCCAATGATGGAGCCAATGACTGGTCCATTAACGGGTCCAATGATGGAGCCAATGATGGGTCCATTTACGGGTCCAACGATTGAGCCAATGACGGGTCCAACGATTGAGCCAATGACGGGTCAATTTACGGGTCCAACGATTGAGCCAATGACAGGTCCAAATCTTTTTCCCTCGTCATAAACATGATTTTCAAATGAAGAAAATAAAAAAATTCCAGAAGTGACCGCGACAAACATCAAGAACATTTTCATCATTACGGATACGTTCATTTTGTGGATACTAAAGTTGGTGTTTTGCTAGTAACTCGAGTAATACCTATATAAGATATATATATATATATATATATATATATATATATATATATATATATATATATATATATATATATATATATATATATATATATATATATATATATATATATATATATTGAGTTCCGCCGGCCATTATTAAAATGCAATATCTTACATCTGGTAATATAGTATACTTGGAATTGGTGATAGGATTTGACCCCGGGTGTTGGAGAAGGTAGCTTTGGTGGCAGTGTTGGAGAAGGTGACAGCGATCATGAGGTGAAATGGGAGAGTTTGGAGGGGGGAGAGACTGTAACAGTGCTAAGTGTTTTGCACTGTTTCATGTTATAATTGTGAGTTGCGTATGTGTGCGGGATTGACGGAGAGTGTCCTATCAGAGAGTTATAAGTCCTTGAAAGTCAACGTTTCATCAGTTTCGTCCCCACCCAATCAAACTTCATCTTCTCCATCACTACAATCGGTATCGTAACTACTACAGCATAAGTATTTGAATATCCAATGTAACTCGTCGAAAGTCAACGTTTCATCAGTTTCGTCTCCACTCAAGCAAACTTCATCTTCTCCATCACTACAATCGTAACCACTACAATCATCACTACAATCGTAACCACTACGACATAAGTAATTGATTATCGAATGTAACTCGTCGAAAGTCAACGTTTCGTCCCCACTTGAACAAGCTTCCGTTTCATCCCCACTTGAACAAGCTTCCGTTTCATCCCCACTTGAACAAGCTTCGGTTTCATCCCCACTTGAACAAGCCTCGGTTTCATCCCCACTAGAACAAGCTTCGGTTTCATCCCCACTTGAACAAGCTTCAGTTTCATCCCCACTTGAACAAGCTTCGGTTTCATCCCCACTTGAACAAGCTTCGGTTTCATCCCCACTTGAACAAGCTTCAGTTTCATCCCCACTTGAACAAGCTTCAGTTTCTTCCCCACTCGAGGAACCTCTTACTTTCACATTGCATTCATCATCTAGCGGGTGGTGAGGAAGCTAACGGCTGATGATCAAGAAACCTGCCACAGCTCCGCCCATTATCAACAACGCACGAATTTTTAAGAATCTTTCAGTCATCTTCACCGCCTTCTTACCATCTTCACTAACGACAGAGCCAACGACGGGTCCATTAACGGGTCCAATGATGGAGCCAATGATGGGTTCATTACCGAGTCCAATGATGGAGCCAATGATGGGTCCATTAACGGGTCCAATGACGGAGCCAATGATGGGTTCACTTACGGGTCCAACGATTGAGCCAATGACTGGTCCAAATCTTTTTCCCTCGTTATAAACATGATTTTGAAATGAAGAAAATAAAAAAAATTCCAGAAGTGACCGCGAGAAACATCAAGAACATTTTCATCATTACGGATACGTTCATTTTGTGGATACTAAAGTTGGTGTTTTGCTAGTAACTCTAGTAATACCTATATAAGATATATATATATATATATATATATATATATATATATATATATATATATATATATATATATATATATATATATATATATATATATATATATATATATATATATATATATATATATATATATATATATATATATATATATATATATATATATATATATATATTGAGTTCCGCCGGACATTATTATAATGCAATATCTAACATCTGGTAATATAGTAAACTTGGAATTGGTGATAGGATTTGACCCCGGGTGTTGGAGAAGGTAGCTTTGGTGGCAGTGTTGGAGAAGGTGACAGCGATCATGAGGTGAAATGGGAAAGTTTGGAGGGGGAGAGATTGTAACAGTGCTAAGTGTTTTGCACTGTTTCATGTTATAATTGTGAGTTGCGTATGTGTGCGGGATTGACGAAGAGTGTCATATCAGAGAGTTATAACTCCTTGAAACTCAACGTTTCATCAGTTTCGTCTCCACTCAAGCAAACTTCATCTTCTCCATCATTACAATCGTAACCACTACAATCATCACTACAATCGTAACCACTACGACATAAGTAATTGATTATCGAATGTAACTCGTCGAAAGTCAACGTTTCATTAGTTTCTTCCCCATTCGAACAAGCTTCCGTTTCGTCTCCACTCAGGCAAACTTCATCTTCTCCATCACTACAATCGGTATCGTAACCACTCCAATCATCACTACAATCTTAACCACTACGGCATAAGTAATTGATTATCGAATGTAACTTGTCGAAAGTCAACGTTTCATCAGTTTCTTCCCCACTCGAACAAGCTTCCGTTTCGTCTGCACTCAAGCAAACTTCATCTCCATCACTACAATCGGTATCGTAACCTCTACGACATAAGTAATTGATTATCGAATGTAACTCGTCGAAAGTCAACGTTTCGTCCCCACTTGAACAAGCTTCCGTTTCATCCCCACTTGAACAATCTTCGGTTTCATCCCCACTTGAACAAGCTTCGGTTTCCTCCCCACTTGAACAAGCTTCGGTTTCATCCCCACTTGAACAAGCTTCAGTTTCTTCCCCACTCGAGGAATTTCTTACCTTCACATTGCATTCATCATGTAGCGGGTGGCGAGGAAGCCAACGGCTGATGATCAGGAAACCTGCCACAGCTCCGACCATTATCAACAACGCACGAATTTTTAAGAATCTTTCAGTCATCTTCTCCGCCATCTTACCATCTTCACTAACGACAGAGCCAACGACGGGTCCATTAACGGGTCCAATGATGGAGCCAATGATGGGTTCATTAACGATTCCAATGATGGAGCCAATGATGGGTCCATTAACGGGTCCAATGACGGAGCCAATGATGGGTCCATTAACGGGTCCAATGATGGAGCCAATGACTGGTCCATTAACGGGTCCAATGATGGAGCCAATGATGGGTCCATTTACGGGTCCAACGATTGAGCCAATGACGGGTCCAACGATTGAGCCAATGACGGGTCCATTTACGGGTCCAACGATTGAGCCAATGACAGGTCCAAATCTTTTTCCCTCGTCATAAACATGATTTTCAAATGACGAAAATAAAACAATTCCAGAAGTGACCGCGACAAACATCAAGAACATTTTCATCATTACGGATACGTTCATTTTGTGGATACTAAAGTTGGTGTTTTGCTAGTAACTCGAGTAATACCTATATAAGATATATATATATATATATATATATATATATATATTGAGTTCCGCCGGCCATTATTAAAATGCAATATCTTACATCTGGTAATATAGTAAACTTGGAATTGGTGATAGGATTTGACCCCGGGTGTTGGAGAAGGTAGCTTTGGTGGCAGTGTTGGAGAAGGTGACAGCGATCATGAGGTGAAATGGGAGAGTTTGGAGGGGGGAGAGACTGTAACAGTGCTAAGTGTTTTGCACTGTTTCATGTTATAATTGTGAGTTGCGTATGTGTGCGGGATTGACGGAGAGTGTCCTATCAGAGAGTTATAAGTCCTTGAAAGTCAACGTTTCATCAGTTTCGTCCCCACCCAATCAATCTTCATCTTCTCCATCACTACAATCGGTATCGTAACTACTACAGCATAAGTAATTGAATATCCAATGTAACTCGTCGAAAGTCAACGTTTCATCAGTTTCGTCTCCACTCAAGCAAACTTCATCTTCTCCATCACTACAATCGTAACCACTACAATCATCACTACAATCGTAACCACTACGACATAAGTAATTGATTATCGAATGTAACTCGTCGAAAGTCAACGTTTCATTAGTTTCTTCCCCATTCGAACAAGCTTCCGTTTCGTCTCCACTCAGGCAAACTTCATCTTCTCCATCACTACAATCGGTATCGTAACCACTCCAATCATCACTACAATCTTAACCACTACGGCATAAGTAATTGATTATCGAATGTAACTTGTCGAAAGTCAACGTTTCATCAGTTTCATCCCCACTCGAACAAGCTTCCGTTTCGTCTGCACTCAAGCAAACTTCATCTCCATCACTACAATCGGTATCGTAACCTCTACGACATAAGTAATTGATTATCGAATGTAACTCGTCGAAAGTCAACGTTTCGTCCCCACTTGAACAAGCTTCCGTTTCATCCCCACTTGAACAAGCTTCCGTTTCATCCCCACTTGAACAAGCTTCAGTTTCATCCCCACTTGAACAAGCTTCGGTTTCATCCCCACTAGAACAAGCTTCGGTTTCATCCCCACTTGAACAAGCTTCAGTTTCATCCCCACTTGAACAATCTTCGGTTTCATCCCCACTTGAACAAGCTTCGGTTTCCTCCCCACTTGAACAAGCTTCGGTTTCATCCCCACTTGAACAAGCTTCGGTTTCATCCCCACTTGAACAAGCTTCAGTTTCTTCCCCACTCGAGGAATCTCTTACCTTCACATTGCATTCATCATGTAGCGGGTGGCGAGGAAGCCAACGGCTGATGATCAGGAAACCTGCCACAGCTCCGACCATTATCAACAACGCACGAATTTTTAAGAATCTTTCAGTCATCTTCTCCGCCATCTTACCATCTTCACTAACGACAGAGCCAACGACGGGTCCATTAACGGGTCCAATGATGGAGCCAATGATGGGTTCATTAACGATTCCAATGATGGAGCCAATGATGGGTCCATTAACGGGTCCAATGACGGAGCCAATGATGGGTCCATTAACGGGTCCAATGATGGAGCCAATGACTGGTCCATTAACGGGTCCAATGATGGAGCCAATGATGGGTCCATTTACGGGTCCAACGATTGAGCCAATGACGGGTCCAACGATTGAGCCAATGACGGGTCAATTTACGGGTCCAACGATTGAGCCAATGACAGGTCCAAATCTTTTTCCCTCGTCATAAACATGATTTTCAAATGAAGAAAATAAAAAAATTCCAGAAGTGACCGCGACAAAAATCAAGAACATTTTCATCATTACGGATTCGTTCATTTTGTGGATACTAAAGTTGGTGTTTTGCTAGTAACTCGAGTAATACCTATATAAGATATATATATATATATATATATATATATATATATATATATATATATATATATATATTGAGTTCCGCCGGCCATTATTAAAATGCAATATCTTACATCTGGTAATATAGTATACTTGGAATTGGTGATAGGATTTGACCCCGGGTGTTGGAGAAGGTAGCTTTGGTGGCAGTGTTGGAGAAGGTGACAGCGATCATGAGGTGAAATGGGAGAGTTTGGAGGGGGGAGAGACTGTAACAGTGCTAAGTGTTTTGCACTGTTTCATGTTATAATTGTGAGTTGCGTATGTGTGCGGGATTGACGGAGAGTGTCCTATCAGAGAGTTATAAGTCCTTGAAAGTCAACGTTTCATCAGTTTCGTCCCCACCCAATCAAACTTCATCTTCTCCATCACTACAATCGGTATCGTAACTACTACAGCATAAGTAATTGAATATCCAATGTAACTCGTCGAAAGTCAACGTTTCATCAGTTTCGTCTCCACTCAAGCAAACTTCATCTTCTCCATCACTACAATCGTAACCACTACAATCATCACTACAATCGTAACCACTACGACATAAGTAATTGATTATCGAATGTAACTCGTCGAAAGTCAACGTTTCGTCCCCACTTGAACAAGCTTCCGTTTCATCCCCACTTGAACAAGCTTCCGTTTCATCCCCACTTGAACAAGCTTCGGTTTCATCCCCACTTGAACAAGCCTCGGTTTCATCCCCACTAGAACAAGCTTCGGTTTCATCCCCACTTGAACAAGCTTCAGTTTCATCCCCACTTGAACAAGCTTCGGTTTCATCCCCACTTGAACAAGCTTCGGTTTCATCCCCACTTGAACAAGCTTCAGTTTCATCCCCACTTGAACAAGCTTCAGTTTCTTCCCCACTCGAGGAACCTCTTACTTTCACATTGCATTCATCATCTAGCGGGTGGTGAGGAAGCTAACGGCTGATGATCAAGAAACCTGCCACAGCTCCGTCCATTATCAACAACGCACGAATTTTTAAGAATCTTTCAGTCATCTTCACCGCCTTCTTACCATCTTCACTAACGACAGAGCCAACGACGGGTCCATTAACGGGTCCAATGATGGAGCCAATGATGGGTTCATTACCGAGTCCAATGATGGAGCCAATGATGGGTCCATTAACGGGTCCAATGACGGAGCCAATGATGGGTTCACTTACGGGTCCAACGATTGAGCCAATGACTGGTCCAAATCTTTTTCCCTCGTTATAAACATGATTTTGAAATGAAGAAAATAAAAAAAATTCCAGAAGTGACCGCGAGAAACATCAAGAACATTTTCATCATTACGGATACGTTCATTTTGTGGATACTAAAGTTGGTGTTTTGCTAGTAACTCTAGTAATACCTATATAAGATATATATATATATATATATATATATATATATATATATATATATATATATATATATATATATATATATATATATATATATATATATATATATATATATATATATATATATATATATATATATATATATTGAGTTCCGCCGGACATTATTATAATGCAATATCTAACATCTGGTAATATAGTAAACTTGGAATTGGTGATAGGATTTGACCCCGGGTGTTGGAGAAGGTAGCTTTGGTGGCAGTGTTGGAGAAGGTGACAGCGATCATGAGGTGAAATGGGAAAGTTTGGAGGGGGAGAGATTGTAACAGTGCTAAGTGTTTTGCACTGTTTCATGTTATAATTGTGAGTTGCGTATGTGTGCGGGATTGACGAAGAGTGTCATATCAGAGAGTTATAACTCCTTGAAACTCAACGTTTCATCAGTTTCGTCTCCACTCAAGCAAACTTCATCTTCTCCATCATTACAATCGTAACCACTACAATCATCACTACAATCGTAACCACTACGACATAAGTAATTGATTATCGAATGTAACTCGTCGAAAGTCAACGTTTCATTAGTTTCTTCCCCATTCGAACAAGCTTCCGTTTCGTCTCCACTCAGGCAAACTTCATCTTCTCCATCACTACAATCGGTATCGTAACCACTCCAATCATCACTACAATCTTAACCACTACGGCATAAGTAATTGATTATCGAATGTAACTTGTCGAAAGTCAACGTTTCATCAGTTTCTTCCCCACTCGAACAAGCTTCCGTTTCGTCTGCACTCAAGCAAACTTCATCTCCATCACTACAATCGGTATCGTAACCTCTACGACATAAGTAATTGATTATCGAATGTAACTCGTCGAAAGTCAACGTTTCGTCCCCACTTGAACAAGCTTCCGTTTCATCCCCACTTGAACAATCTTCGGTTTCATCCCCACTTGAACAAGCTTCGGTTTCCTCCCCACTTGAACAAGCTTCGGTTTCATCCCCACTTGAACAAGCTTCAGTTTCTTCCCCACTCGAGGAATTTCTTACCTTCACATTGCATTCATCATGTAGCGGGTGGCGAGGAAGCCAACGGCTGATGATCAGGAAACCTGCCACAGCTCCGACCATTATCAACAACGCACGAATTTTTAAGAATCTTTCAGTCATCTTCTCCGCCATCTTACCATCTTCACTAACGACAGAGCCAACGACGGGTCCATTAACGGGTCCAATGATGGAGCCAATGATGGGTTCATTAACGATTCCAATGATGGAGCCAATGATGGGTCCATTAACGGGTCCAATGACGGAGCCAATGATGGGTCCATTAACGGGTCCAATGATGGAGCCAATGACTGGTCCATTAACGGGTCCAATGATGGAGCCAATGATGGGTCCATTTACGGGTCCAACGATTGAGCCAATGACGGGTCCAACGATTGAGCCAATGACGGGTCCATTTACGGGTCCAACGATTGAGCCAATGACAGGTCCAAATCTTTTTCCCTCGTCATAAACATGATTTTCAAATGACGAAAATAAAACAATTCCAGAAGTGACCGCGACAAACATCAAGAACATTTTCATCATTACGGATACGTTCATTTTGTGGATACTAAAGTTGGTGTTTTGCTAGTAACTCGAGTAATACCTATATAAGATATATATATATATATATATATTGAGTTCCGCCGGCCATTATTAAAATGCAATATCTTACATCTGGTAATATAGTAAACTTGGAATTGGTGATAGGATTTGACCCCGGGTGTTGGAGAAGGTAGCTTTGGTGGCAGTGTTGGAGAAGGTGACAGCGATCATGAGGTGAAATGGGAGAGTTTGGAGGGGGGAGAGACTGTAACAGTGCTAAGTGTTTTGCACTGTTTCATGTTATAATTGTGAGTTGCGTATGTGTGCGGGATTGACGGAGAGTGTCCTATCAGAGAGTTATAAGTCCTTGAAAGTCAACGTTTCATCAGTTTCGTCCCCACCCAATCAATCTTCATCTTCTCCATCACTACAATCGGTATCGTAACTACTACAGCATAAGTAATTGAATATCCAATGTAACTCGTCGAAAGTCAACGTTTCATCAGTTTCGTCTCCACTCAAGCAAACTTCATCTTCTCCATCACTACAATCGTAACCACTACAATCATCACTACAATCGTAACCACTACGACATAAGTAATTGATTATCGAATGTAACTCGTCGAAAGTCAACGTTTCATTAGTTTCTTCCCCATTCGAACAAGCTTCCGTTTCGTCTCCACTCAGGCAAACTTCATCTTCTCCATCACTACAATCGGTATCGTAACCACTCCAATCATCACTACAATCTTAACCACTACGGCATAAGTAATTGATTATCGAATGTAACTTGTCGAAAGTCAACGTTTCATCAGTTTCATCCCCACTCGAACAAGCTTCCGTTTCGTCTGCACTCAAGCAAACTTCATCTCCATCACTACAATCGGTATCGTAACCTCTACGACATAAGTAATTGATTATCGAATGTAACTCGTCGAAAGTCAACGTTTCGTCCCCACTTGAACAAGCTTCCGTTTCATCCCCACTTGAACAAGCTTCCGTTTCATCCCCACTTGAACAAGCTTCAGTTTCATCCCCACTTGAACAAGCTTCGGTTTCATCCCCACTAGAACAAGCTTCGGTTTCATCCCCACTTGAACAAGCTTCAGTTTCATCCCCACTTGAACAATCTTCGGTTTCATCCCCACTTGAACAAGCTTCGGTTTCCTCCCCACTTGAACAAGCTTCGGTTTCATCCCCACTTGAACAAGCTCCGGTTTCATCCCCACTTGAACAAGCTTCAGTTTCTTCCCCACTCGAGGAATCTCTTACCTTCACATTGCATTCATCATGTAGCGGGTGTCGAGGAAGCCAACGGCTGATGATCAAGAAACCTGCCACAGCTCCGCCCATTATCAACAACGCACGAATTTTTAAGAATCTTTCAGTCATCTTCTCCGCCATCTTACCATCTTCACTAACGACAGAGCCAACGACGGGTCCATTAACGGGTCCAATGATGGAGCCAATGATGGGTTCATTAACGAGTCCAATGATGGAGCCAACGATGGGTCCATTAACGGGTCCAATGACGGAGCCAATGAAGGGTCCATTAACGGGTCCAATGATGGAGCCAATGACTGGTCCATTAACGGGTCCAATGATGGAGACAATGATGGGTCCATTTACGGGTCCAACGATTGAGCCAATGACGGGTCCATTTACGGGTCCAACGATTGAGCCAATGACAGGTCCAAATCTTTTTCCCTCGTCATAAACATGATTTTCAAATGAAGAAAATAAAAAAATTCCAGAAGTGACCGCGACAAACATCAAGAACATTTTCATCATTACGGATACGTTCATTTTGTGGATACTAAAGTTGGTGTTTTGCTAGTAACTCGAGTAATACCTATATAAGATATATATATATATATTGAGTTCCGCCGGCCATTATTATAATGCAATATCTTACATCTGGTAATATAGTAAACTTGGAATTGGTGATAGGATTTGACCCCGGGTGTTGGAGAAGGTAGCTTTGGTGGCAGTGTTGGAGAAGGTGACAGCGATCATGAGGTGAAATGGGAGAGTTTGGAGGGGGAGAGATTGTAACAGTGCTAAGTGTTTTGCACTGTTTCATGTTATAATTGTGAGTTGCGTATGTGTGCGGGATTGACGGAGAGTGTCCTATCAGAGAGTTATAACTCCTTGAAAGTCAACGTTTCATCAGTTTCGTCCCCACCCAATCAAACTTCATCTTCTCCATCACTACAATCGGTATCGTAACTACTACAGCATAAGTAATTGAATATCCAATGTAACTCGTCGAAAGTCGTTTCATCAGTTTCGTCTCCACTCAAGCAAACTTCATCTTCTCCATCACTACAATCGTAACCACTACAATCATCACTACAATCGTAACCACTACGACATAAGTAATTGATTATCGAATGTAACTTGTCGAAAGTCAACGTTTCATCAGTTTCTTCCCCACTCGAACAAGCTTCCGTTTCGTCTGCACTCAAGCAAACTTCATCTCCATCACTACAATCGGTATCGTAACCACTACGACATAAGTAATTGATTATCGAATGTAACTCGTCGAAAGTCAACGTTTCGTCCCCACTTGAACAAGCTTCCGTTTCATCCCCACTTGAAAAAGCTTCCGTTTCATCCCCACTTGAACAAGCTTCAGTTTCATCCCCACTTGAACAAGCTTCGGTTTCATCCCCACTAGAACAAGCTTCGGTTTCATCCCCACTTGAACAAGCTTCAGTTTCATCCCCACTTGAACAATCTTCGGTTTCATCCCCACTTGAACAAGCTTCGATTTCCTCCCCACTTGAACAAGCTTCGGTTTCATCCCCACTTGAACAAGCTTCAGTTTCTTCCCCACTCGAGGAATCTCTTACCTTCACATTGCATTCATCATGTAGCGGGTGGCGAGGAAGCCAACGGCTGATGATCAGGAAACCTGCCACAGCTCCGACCATTATCAACAACGCACGAATTTTTAAGAATCTTTCAGTCATCTTCTCCGCCATCTTACCATCTTCACTAACGACAGAGCCAACGACGGGTCCATTAACGGGTCCAATGATGGAGCCAATGATGGGTTCATTAACGATTCCAATGATGGAGCCAATGATGGGTCCATTAACGGGTCCAATGACGGAGCCAATGATGGGTCCATTAACGGGTCCAATGATGGAGCCAATGACTGGTCCATTAACGGGTCCAATGATGGAGCCAATGATGGGTCCATTTACGGGTCCAACGATTGAGCCAATGACGGGTCCAACGATTGAGCCAATGATGGGTCCATTTACGGGTCCAACGATTGAGCCAATGACAGGTCCAAATCTTTTTCCCTCGTCATAAACATGATTTTCAAATGACGAAAATAAAACAATTCCAGAAGTGACCGCGACAAACATCAAGAACCTTTTCATCATTACGGATACGTTCATTTTGTGGATACTAAAGTTGGTGTTTTGCTAGTAACTCGAGTAATACCTATATAAGATATATATATATATATATTGAGTTCCGCCGGCCATTATTAAAATGCAATATCTTACATCTGGTAATATAGTAAACTTGGAATTGGTGATAGGATTTGACCCCGGGTGTTGGAGAAGGTAGCTTTGGTGGCAGTGTTGGAGAAGGTGACAGCGATCATGAGGTGAAATGGGAGAGTTTGGAGGGGGGAGAGACTGTAACAGTGCTAAGTGTTTTGCACTGTTTCATGTTATAATTGTGAGTTGCGTATGTGTGCGGGATTGACGGAGAGTGTCCTATCAGAGAGTTATAAGTCCTTGAAAGTCAACGTTTCATCAGTTTCGTCCCCACCCAATCAATCTTCATCTTCTCCATCACTACAATCGGTATCGTAACTACTACAGCATAAGTAATTTAATATCCAATGTAACTCGTCGAAAGTCAACGTTTCATCAGTTTCGTCTCCACTCAAGCAAACTTCATCTTCTCCATCACTGCAATCGTAACCACTACAATCATCACTACAGTCGTAACCACTACGACATAAGTAATTGATTATCGAATGTAACTCGTCGAAAGTCAACGTTTCGTCCCCACTTGAACAAGCTTCCGTTTCATCCCCACTTGAACAAGCTTCAGTTTCATCCCCACTTGAACAAGCTTCGGTTTCATCCCCACAAGAACAAGCTTCGGTTTCATCCCCCCTTGAACAAGCTTCAGTTTCATCCCCACTTGAACAATCTTCGGTTTCATCCCCACTTGAACAAGCTTCGGTTTCCTCCCCACTTGAACAAGCTTCGGTTTCATCCCCACTTGAACAAGCTTCGGTTTCATCCCCACTTGAACAAGCTTCAGTTTCTTCCCCACTCGATGAATCTCTTACCTTCACATTGCATTCATCATCTAGCGGGTGGTGAGGAAGCCAACGGCTGATGATCAAGAAACCTGCTACAGCTCCGCCCATGATCCAAGAAAAGACATATGACAATGTTGTTTCCAATACAAATGATAAAAAACAATGTGTTTTCATTAGAATTAACTAAAATATTCTTGATTTTCCGTTTAAATTACCGATGGAAGATGTACACGTAAAACCGCTCTAATCCGGCTGAAACGTCGATATATGCAATAAAAACCGAACTTCTCCCCTTTTCAATATCTTACACAGTATTTTAACAAGAAACAAATAGATGATTGAAAATGAAGTATTTAAGGTTATTATCTAATCACTTATGTTTTTGCATCATTTTTATCGTATATATAATGAATTAATACCCATAGACTGAAAATTCACAAAAACGTGAAAAAACGGCAAATTATTGCCTAATTCGATGATATTTTGTTTAAATCACATAAAGGAAAAGGAGATGATAAACGTCAAAATATTGCTAAATTCGATGATTTTTCGTGCGAATCAAAATGTAAGAAAACTTGCTTAAAATGCAATATTATGCGAAATTCTGAGATTTGAAGGCCAAATCATATATCGTGATACTACATGAAATAGTATCGAAATATTGGTAAAAATGAATATATTTACGTAATATCAAACTACATGAAAAACGTGAAAAAATTAACTATTTAACCATATTTGAGGATTTTAACTTCAAATCAAAGAGCGAGGTTTCGTATTATTTAGATCCGAGAAAAGACATATGACAATGTTGTTTCCAAAACAAATGATAAAAAACAATGTGTTTTCATTAGAATTAACTAAAATGTTATTGATTTTCTGTGTATATTACCGATGGAAGATGTACACGAAAAACCGCTCTAATCCGGCTGAAACGTCGATATATGCAATAAAAACCGAACTTCTCCCCTTTTCAATATCTTATTCAGAATTTTAACAAGAAACAAATAGATGATTGAAAATGAAGTATTTAAGGTTATTATCTAATCAATTATGTGTTTGCATCTTTTTTATCGTATATATAATGAATAAAAAATTATATATAATTATATTACCTATAAACTGAAAATTCACAAAAACGTGGAAAAACGGCAAAATATTGCCTAATTCGTTGATATTTTGTTTAAATCACATAAAGGAAAAGTAGACGATAAACGGCAAAATATTGCTAAATTCGATGATTTTTCGTACGAAACAAAATGCAAGAAAACTTGCTTAAAATGCAATATTATGCGATATTCTGAGATTTGAAGGCCAAATCACATACCGTGAAACTACATGAATTAGTATCGAAATATTGGTAAAAATGAATATATTTACGTAATATCAAACTACATGATTAACGTGAAAATTCACTATTTTACCATATTTGAGGATTTTAACTTCAAATCAATGAGCGAGGTTTCGTATTATTTAAATCCAAGAAAAGACATATGACAATGTTGTTTCCAATACGAATGATAAAAAACAATGTGTTTCCAATACGAATGATAAAAAACAATGTGTTTTAATTAGAATTAACTAAAATGTTCTTGATTTTCCGTTTATATTACCGATGGAAGATGTACACGTAAAACCGCTCTAATCCGGCTGAAACGTCGATTTATACAATTAAACCGAACTTCTCCCCTTTTCAATATCTTACTCAGTATTTTAACGAGAAACAAATAGATGATTGAAAATGATGTATTTAAGGTTATTATCTAATCAATTATGTGTTTGCATCATTTTTACCGTATATATAATGAATTAATACCTATAAACTGAAAATTCACAAAAACGTGGAAAAACGGCAAAATATTGTCTAATTCGATGATGTTTTGTTTAAATCACATAAGGTAAAAGGATATGATAAACGTCAAAATATTGCTAAATTCGATGATTTTTCATACGAAACAAAATGCAAGAAAACTTGCTTAAAATGCAATATTATGCGAAATTCGGAGATATGAAGGCCAAATCACATATCGTGATACTAGATGAAATAGTATCGAAATATTGGTAAAAATTAATATATTTACGTAATATCAAACTACATGAAAAACGTGAAAAAATTAACTATTTAATCATATTTGAGGATTTTAACTTCAAATCATAGAGCAAGGTTTCGTATTATTTAGATCCAAGAAATGACATATGACAATGTTGTTTCAAATACAAATGATAAAAACAATGTGTTTTCATTAGAATTAACTAAAATGTTCTTGATTTTCCGTTTATATTACCGATGGACGATGTACACGAAAACATCTCTATTCCGGCTAGAACGTCGATAGATGCAATAAAAACAGAACTCTTCCCCTTTTCAATATCTTACTCAGTATTTAAACGAGAAACAAATAGTTGATTGAAAATGAAGTATTTAAGGTTATTATATAATCAATTATGTGTTTGCATCATTTTTATCGTATATATAATGAATTAATACCTATAAACTGAAAATTCACAAAAACGTGGAAAAACGGCAAAATATTGCCTAATTCGATGATATTTTGTTTAAATCACATAGAGGAAAAGGGGATGATACACGTAAAAATATTGATTCGAGGATTTTTCGTACGAAACAAAATGCAAGAAAACTTGCTTAAAATGCAATATTATGCGAAATTCTGAGATTTGAAGTCCAAATCACATATCGTGATACTACATGAAATAGTATCGAAATATTGATAAAAATTAATATATATACGTAATATCAAACTACATGATTAACGTGAAAAAAGAAACTATTTTACCATATTTGAGGATTTTAACTTCAAAAAATAGAGCGATGTTTCGTATTATTTAGATCCAAGAAAAGACATATGACAATGTTGTTTCCAATACATATGATAAAAACAATGTGTTTTCATTAGAATTAACTAAAATATTCCTGATTTTCCGTTTATATTACCGATGGAAGATGTACACGAAAACATCTCTATTCCGGCTGGAACGTCGATATATGCAATAAAAACAGAACTCCTCCCCTTTTTAATATCTTACTCAGTATTTAAACGAGAAAGAAATAGTTGATTGAAAATGAAGTATTTAAGGTTATTATATAATCAATTATGTGTTTGTATCATTTTTTTCGTATATATATTGAATTAATACCTATAAACTGAAAATTCACAAAAACGTGGAAAAACGGCAAAATATTGCCTAATTCGATGATATTTTGTTTAAATCACATAGAGGAAAAGGGGATGATAAACGTCAAAATATTGCTAAATTCGATGATTTATCGTACGAAACAAAATGCAAGAAACTTGCTTAAATGATATATTATGCGAAATTCTGTGATTTGAACGCCAAAACACATATCGTGATACTACATGAAATAGTATCGAAGTATTGGTAAAAATGAATATATTATCGTAATATCAAACTACATGATTAACGTGAAAAAGTCACTATTTGACTATATTTGAGGATTTTAACTTCAAATCAGAGAGCGAGGTTTCGTATTATTTAGATCCAAGAAAAGACATATGACAATGTTGTTTCCAATACGAATGATAAAAAACAATGTGTTTCCAATACGGATGATAAAAAACAATGTGTTTCCATATGAATTAACTAAAATGTTATTGATTTTCCGTTTATATTACCGATGGAAATGTACACGTAAAACCGCTCTATTCCGGCTGAAACGTCGATATATGCAATAAAAACAGAACTTCTCCCCTTTTCAATATCTTACTCAGTATTTTAACGAGAAACAAATAGATGATTGAAAATGAAGTATTTAAGGTTATTATCTAATCAATTATGTGTTTGCATCATTTTTATCGAATATTTAATGAATTAATAACAAATAACTGAAAATTCACAAAAACGTGAAAAACCGCTAAATATTGCCTAATTCAAGGATGTTTTATTTAAATCACATAAAGGAAAAGGGGATGATCAACGTCAAAATATTGCTAAATTCGATGATTTTTCGTACGAAACAAAATGCAAGAAAACTTGCTTTAAATGCAATATTATGCGACATTCTGAGATATGAAGGCCAAATCACATATCGTGATACTACATGAAATAGGATCGAAATATTGGTAAAAATGAATATATTTACGTAATATCAAACTACATGATTAACGTGAAAAAGTCACTATTTTACCATATTTGAGGATTTTAACTTCAAATCATAGAGCGAGGTTTCGTATTATTTAGATCCAAGAAAAGACATATGACAATATTGTTTCCAAAACGAATGATAAAAAACAATGTGTTTTCATTAGAATTAACTAAAATGTTCTTGATTTTCCGTTTATATTACCGATGGAAGATGTACACGTAAAACCGCTCTAATCCGGCTGAAACGTCGATATATGCAATAAAAACCGAACTTCTCCCCTTTTCAATATCTTATTCAGAATTTTAACTAGAAACAAATAGATGATTGAAAATGAAGTATTTAAGGTTATTATCTAATCAATTACTATTTTGCATCATTTTTATCGTATATATAATGAATTAATACCTATAAACTGAAAATTCACAAAAACGTGGAAAACGGCAAAATATTGCCTAATTCGATGATATTTTGTTTAAATCACATAAAGGAAAAGTAGACGATAAACGTCAAAATATTGCTAAATTCGATGACTTTTCGTACGAAAGAAAATGCAAGAAAACTTGCTTAAAATGCAATGTTATGCGATATTCTGAGATTTGAAGGCCAAATCACATACCGTGAAACTACATGAATTAGTATCGAAATATTGGTAAAAATGAATATATTTACGTAATATCAAACTACATGATTAACGTGAAAATTCACTATTTTTCCATATTTGAGGATTTTAACTTCAAATCATTGAGCGAGGTTTTCGTATTATTAGATCCAAAAAAGACATATGACAATGTTGTTTCCAATACGAATGATAAAAAACAATGTGTTTCCAATACGAATGATAAAAACAATGTGTTTTCATTAGAATTAACTAAAATGTTCTTGATTTTCCGTTTATATTACCGATGGAAGATGTACACGTAAAACCGCTCTAATTCGGCTGAAACGTCGATATATGCAATAAAAACCGAACTTCTCCCCTTTTCAATATCTTACTCAGTATTTTAACGAGAAACAAATAGATGATTGGAAAATGATGTATTTAAGGTTATTATCTAATCAAATATGTGTTTTGCATCATTTTTACCGTATATATAATGAATTAATACCTATAACTGAAAATTCACAAAAAACGTGGAAAAACGGCAAAATATTGCCTTATTCGATGATGTTTTGTTTAAATCACATAAAGGAAAAGTGATGATAAACGTTAAAATATTGCTAAATTCGATGATTTTTCGTACGAAACAAATGCAAGAAAACTTGCTTAAAATGCAATATTATGCGAAATTCTGAGATTTGAAGGTCAAATCACATATCGTGATACTACATGAAATAGTATCGAAATATTGGTAAAAATGAATATATTTACGTAATATCAAACTACATGATTAACGTGAAAAAAGTAACTATTTTACCATATTCGAGGATATTACCTTCAAATCATAGAGCGATGTTTCGTATTTTTTAAATCCAAGAAAAGACATATGACAATGTTGTTTCCAATACAAATGATAAAAAACAGTGTGTTTTCAATAGAATTAACTAAAATGTTCTTGATTTTCTGTTTATATACCGATGGAAGATGTACACGTAAAACCGCTCTAATCCGGCTGAAACGTCGATATATGCAATAAAACCGAACTTCTCCCCTTTTCAATATCTTACTCAGTATTTTATCGAGAAACAAATAGATGATTGAAAATGAAGTATTTAAGGTTATTATCTAATCAATTATGTGTTTGCATCATTTTTATCGTATATATAATGAATTAATACCAATAAACTGAAAATTCACAAAAACGTGAAAAACGGCAAAATATTGCCTAATTCGATGATATTTTGTTTAAATCACATAGAGGAAAAGGGAATGATAAACGTCAAAATATTGCTAAATTCGATGATTTTTCGTACGAAACAAAATGCAAGAAAACTTGCTTAAAATGCAATATTATGCGAATTCTGAGATTTGAACGCCAAATCACATATCGTGATACTACATAAATAGTATCGAAGTATTGGTAAAAATGAATATATTTACGTAATATCAAACTACATGATTACGTGAAAAAGTCACTATTTTACCATATTTGAGGATTTTAACTTCAAATCATAGAGCGAGGTTTCGTATTATTTAGATCCAAGAAAAGACATATGACAATGTTGTTTCCAATACGAATGATAAAAAACAATGTGTTTCCAATACGGATGATAAAAAACAATGTGTTTCCACATGAATTAACTAAAATGTTATTGATTTTCCGTTTATATTACCGATGGAAATGTACACGTAAAACCGCTCTATTCCGGCTGAAACGTCGATATATGCAATAAAAACAGAACTTCTCCCCATTTCAATATCTTACTCAGTATTTTAACGAGAAACAAATACATGATTGAAAATGAAGTATTTAAGGTTATTATCTAATCAATTATGTGTTTGTATCATTTTTATCGTATATATAATGAATTAATACCCATAGACGGAAAATTCACAAAAACGTGGAAAAACGGCAAAATATTGCCTAATTCGATGATATTTTGTTTAAATCACATAAAGGAAAAGGAGATGATAAAATGCGACATTCTGAGATATGAAGGCCAAATCACATATCGTGATACTACATGGAATAGGATCGAAATATTGGTAAAAATGAATATATTTACGTAATATCAAACTACATGATTAACGTGAAAAAGTCACTATTTTACCATATTTGAGATTTTAACCTCAAATCATAGAGCGAGGTTTCGTATTATTTGGATCCAAGAAAAGACATATGACAATGTTGTTTCCAATACGAATGATAAAAAACAATATGTTTTCATTAGAATTAACTAAAATGTTCTTGATTTTCCGTTTATATTACCGATGGAAGATGTACACGTAAAACCGCTCTAATCCGGCTGAAACGTCGATATATGCAATAAAAACCGAACTTCTCCCTTTTCAATATCTTATTCAGAATTTTAACGAGAAACAAATAGATGATTGAAAATGAAGTATTAAGGTTATTATCTAATCAATTATTATTTTGCATCATTTTTATCGTATATATAATGAATTAATACCTATAAACTGAAAATTCACAAAAACGTTGAAAAACGGCAAAATATTGCCTAATTCGATGATATTTTGTTTAAATCACATAAAGGAAAAGTAGACGATAAACGTCAAATATTGCTAAATTCGATGATTTTCGTACGAAACAAAATGCAAGAAAACTTGCTTAAAATGCAATATTATGCGATATTCTGAGATTTGAAGGCCAAATCACATACCGTGAAACTACATGAATTAGTATCGAAATATTGGTAAAAATGAATATATTTACGTAATATCAAACTACATGATTAACGTGAAAATTCACTATTTTACCATATTTAAGGATTTTAACTTCAAATCATTGAGCGAGGTTTCGTATTATTTAGATCCAAGAAAAGACATATGACAATGTTGTTTCCAATACGAATGATAAAAAACAATGTGTTTTCATTAGAATTAACTAAAATGTTCTTGATTTTCCGTTTATATTACCGATGGAAGATGTACACGTAAAAATATTGCCTTATTCGATGATGTTTTGTTTAAATCACATAAAGGAAAAGGGGATGATAAACGTCAAAATATTGCTAAATTCGATGATTTTTCGTACGAAACAAAATGCAAGAAAACTTGCTTAAAATGCAATATTATGCGAAATTCTGAGATTTGAACGCCAAATCACATATCGTGATACTACATGAAATAGAATCGAAATATTGGTAAAAATGAATATATTTACGTAATATAAAACTACATGATTAACGTGAAAATTCACTATTTTTCCATATATGAGGATTTTAACTTCAAATCATTGAGCGAGGTTTCGTATTATTTAGATCCAAGAAAAGGCATATGACAATGTTGTTTCCAATACGAATAATAAAAAACAATGTGTTTCCAATACGAATGATAAAAAACAATGTGTTTTCATTAGAATTAACTAAAATGTTCTTGATTTTCCGTTTATATTACCGATGGAAGATGTACACGTAAAACCGCTCTAATCCGGCTGAAACGTCGATATATGCAATAAAAACCGAACTTCTCCCCTTTCCAATATCTTACTCAGTATTTTAACGAGAAACAAATAGATGATTGAAAATGATGTATTTAAGGTTATTATCTAATCAATTATGTGTTTGCATCATTTTTACCATATATATAATGAATTAATACCTATAAAATGAAAATTCACAAAAACGTGGAAAAACGGCAAAATATTCCCTTATTCGATGATGTTTTGTTTAAATCACATAAAGGAAAAGGGGATGATAAACGTCAAAATATTGCTAAATTCGATGATTTTTCGTACGAAACAAAATGCAAGAAAACTTGCTTAAAATGCAATATTATGCGAAATTCTGAGATTTGAAGGTCAAATCACATATCGTGATACTACATGAAATAGTATCGAAATATTGGTAAAAATGAATATATTTACGTAATATCAAACTACATGATTAACGTGAAAAAAGTAACTATTTTACCATATTCGAGGATATTACCTTCAAATCATAGAGCGATGTTTCGTATTTTTTAAATCCAAGAAAAGACATATGACAATGTTGTTTCCAATACAAATGATAAAAAACAATATGTTTTTAATAGAATTAACTAAAATGTTCTTGATTTTCTGTTTATATTACCGATGGAAGATGTACACGCAAAACCGCTCTAATCCGGCTGAAACGTCGATATATGCAATAAAAACCGAACTTCTCCCCTTTTCAATATCTTACTCAGTATTTTAACGAGAAACAAATAGATGATTGAAAATGAAGTATTTAGGGTTATTATCTAATCAATTATGTGTTTGCATCATTTTATCGTATATATAAGGAATTAATACCTATAAACTGAAAATTCACAAAAACGTGGAAAAACGGCAAAATATTGCCTAATTCGATGATATTTTGTTTAAATCACATAGAGGAAAAGGGGATGATACACGTCAAAATATTGATTCGAGGATTTTTCGTACGAAACAAAATGCAAGAAAACTTGCTTAAAATGCAATATTATGCGAAATTCTGAGATTTGAAGTCCAAATCACATATCGTGATACTACATGAAATAGTATCGAAATATTGATAAAAATTAATATATATACGTAATATCAAACTACATGATTAACGTGAAAAAAGAAACTATTTTACCATATTTGAGGATTTTAACTTCAAAAAATAGAGCGATGTTTCGTATTATTTAGATCCAAGAAAAGACATATGACAATGTTGTTTCCAATACATATGATAAAAACAATGTGTTTTCATTAGAATTAACTAAAATATTCCTGATTTTCCGTTTATATTACCGATGGAAGATGTACACGAAAACATCTCTATTCCGGCTGGAACGTCGATATATGCAATAAAAACAGAACTTCTCCCCTTTTCAATATCTTATTCAGAATTTTAACTAGAAACAAATAGATGATTGAAAATGAAGTATTTAAGGTTATTATCTAATCAATTACTATTTTGCATCATTTTTATCGAATATTTAATGAATTAATAACAAATAACTGAAAATTCACAAAAACGTGAAAAACCGCTAAATATTGCCTAATTCAAGGATGTTTTATTTAAATCACATAAAGGAAAAGGGGATGATAAACGTCAAAATATTGCTAAATTCGATGATTTTTCGTACGAAACAAAATGCAAGAAAACTTGCTTTAAATGCAATATTATGCGACATTCTGAGATATGAAGGCCAAATCACATATCGTGATACTACATGAAATAGGATCGAAATATTGGTAAAAATGAATATATTTACGTAATATCAAACTACATGATTAACGTGAAAAAGTCACTATTTTTCCATATTTGAGGATTTTAACTTCAAATCATAGAGCGAGGTTTCGTATTATTTAGATCCAAGAAAAGACATATGACAATATTGTTTCCAAAACGAATGATAAAAAACAATGTGTTTTCATTAGAATTAACTAAAATGTTCTTGATTTTCCGTTTATATTACCGATGGAAGATGTACACGTAAAACCGCTCTAATCCGGCTGAAACGTCGATATATGCAATAAAAACCGAACTTCTCCCCTTTTCAATATCTTATTCAGAATTTTAACTAGAAACAAATAGATGATTGAAAATGAAGTATTTAAGGTTATTATCTAATCAATTACTATTTTGCATCATTTTTATCGTATATATAATGAATTAATACCTATAAACTGAAAATTCACAAAAACGTGGAAAAACGGCAAAATATTGCCTAATTCGATGATATTTTGTTTAAATCACATAAAGGAAAAGTAGACGATAAACGTCAAAATATTGCTAAATTCGATGACTTTTCGTACGAAAGAAAATGCAAGAAAACTTGCTTATAATGCAATGTTATGCGATATTCTGAGATTTGAAGGCCAAATCACATACCGTGAAACTACATGAATTAGTATCGAAATATTGGTAAAAATGAATATATTTACGTAATATCAAACTACATGATTAACGTGAAAATTCACTATTTTTCCATATTTGAGGATTTTAACTTCAAATCATTGAGCGAGGTTTCGTATTATTTAGATCCAAAAAAAGACATATGACAATGTTGTTTCCAATACGAATGATAAAAAACAATGTGTTTCCAATACGAATGATAAAAAACAATGTGTTTTCATTAGAATTAACTAAAATGTTCTTGATTTTCCGTTTATATTACCGATGGAAGATGTACACGTAAAACCGCTCTAATCCGGCTGAAACGTCGATATATGCAATAAAAACCGAACTTCTCCCCTTTTCAATATCTTACTCAGTATTTTAACGAGAAACAAATAGATGATTGAAAATGATGTATTTAAGGTTATTATCTAATCAAATATGTGTTTGCATCATTTTTACCGTATATATAATGAATTAATACCTATAAACTGAAAATTCACAAAAACGTGGAAAAACGGCAAAATATTGCCTTATTCGATGATGTTTTGTTTAAATCACATAAAGGAAAAGTGATGATAAACGTTAAAATATTGCTGAATTCGATGATTTTTCGTACGAAACAAAATGCAAGAAAACTTGCTTAAAATGCAATATTATGCGAAATTCTGAGATTTGAAGGTCAAATCACATATCGTGATACTACATGAAATAGTATCGAAATATTGGTAAAAATGAATATATTTACGTAATATCAAACGACATGATTAACGTGAAAAAAGTAACTATTTTACCATATTCGAGGATATTACCTTCAAATCATAGAGCGATGTTTCGTATTTTTTAAATCCAAGAAAAGACATATGACAATGTTGTTTCCAATACAAATGATAAAAAACAATGTGTTTTCAATAGAATTAACTAAAATGTTCTTGATTTTCTGTTTATATTACCGATGGAAGATGTACACGTAAAACCGCTCTAATCCGGCTGAAACGTCTATATATGCAATAAAAACCGAACTTCTCCCCTTTTCAATATCTTACTCAGTATTTTAACGAGAAACAAATAGATGATTGAAAATGAAGTATTTAAGGTTATTATCTAATCAATTATGTGTTTGCATCATTTTTATCGTATATATAATGAATTAATACCAATAAACTGAAAATTCACAAAAACGTGGAAAAACGGCAAAATATTGCCTAATTCGATGATATTTTGTTTAAATCACATAGAGGAAAAGGGGATGATAAACGTCAAAATATTGCTAAATTCGATGATTTTTCGTACGAAACAAAATGCAAGAAAACTTGCTTAAAATGCAATATTATGCGAAATTCTGAGATTTGAACGCCAAATCACATATCGTGATACTACATAAAATAGTATCGAAGTATTGGTAAAAATGAATATATTTACGTAATATCAAACTACATGATTAACGTGAAAATGTCACTATTATACCATATTTGAGGATTTTAACTTCAAATCATAGAGCGAGGTTTCGTATTATTTAGATCCAAGAAAAGACATATGACAATATTGTTTCCAATACGAATGATAAAAAACAATGTGTTTTCATTAGAATTAACTAAAATGTTCTTGATTTTCCGTTTATATTACCGATGGAAGATGTACACGTAAAAATATTGCCTTATTCGAGGATGTTTTGTTTAAATCACATAAAGGAAAAGGGGATGATAAACGTCAAAATATTGCTAAATTCGATGATTTTTCGTACGAAACAAAATGCAAGAAAACTTGCTTAAAATGCAATATTATGCGACATTCTGAGATATGAAGGCCAAATCACATATCGTGATACTACATGAAATAGGATCGAAATATTGGTAAAAATGAATATATTTACGTAATATCAAACTACATGATTAACGTGAAAAAGTCACTATTTTACCATATTTGAGGATTTTAACTTCAAATCATAGAGCGAGGTTTCGTATTATTTAGATCCAAGAAAAGACATATGACAATGTTGTTTCCAATACAAATGATAAAAAACAATGTGTTTTCATTAGAATTAACTAAAATGTTCTTGATTTTCCGTTTAAATTACCGATGGAAGATGTACACGTAAAACCGCTCTAATCCGGCTGAAACGTCGATATATGCAATAAAAACCGAACTTCTCCCCTTTTCAATATCTTACTCAGTATTTTAACAAGAAGCAAATAGATGATTGAAAATGAAGTATTTAAGGTTATTATCTAATCAATTATGTGTTTGTATCATTTTTATCGTATATATAATGAATTAATACCCATAGACGGAAAATTCACAAAAACGTGGAAAAACGGCAAAATATTGCCTAATTCGATGATATTTTGTTTAAATCACATAAAGGAAAAGGAGATGATAAAATGCGACATTCTGAGATATGAAGGCCAAATCACATATCGTGATACTACATGAAATAGGATCGAAATATTGGTAAAAATGAATATATTTACGTAATATCAAACTACATGATTAACGTGAAAAAGTCACTATTTTACCATATTTGAGGATTTTAACCTCAAATCATAGAGCGAGGTTTCGTATTATTTGGATCCAAGAAAAGACATATGACAATGTTGTTTCCAATACGAATGATAAAAAACAATATGTTTTCATTAGAATTAACTAAAATGTTCTTGATTTTCCGTTTATATTACCGATGGAAGATGTACACGTAAAACCGCTCTAATCCGGCTGAAACGTCGATATATGCAATAAAAACCGAACTTCTCCCCTTTTCAATATCTTATTCAGAATTTTAACGAGAAACAAATAGATGATTGAAAATGAAGTATTTAAGGTTATTATCTAATCAATTATTATTTTGCATCATTTTTATCGTATATATAATGAATTAATACCTATAAACTGAAAATTCACAAAAACGTTGAAAAATGGCAAAATATTGCCTAATTCGATGATATTTTGTTTAAATCACATAAAGGAAAAGTAGACGATAAACGTCAAAATATTGCTAAATTCGATGATTTTTCGTACGAAACAAAATGCAAGAAAACTTGCTTATAATGCAATATTATGCGATATTCTGAGATTTGAAGGCCAAATCACATACCGTGAAACTACATGAATTAGTATCGAAATATTGGTAAAAATGAATATATTTACGTAATATCAAACTACATGATTAACGTGAAAATTCACTATTTTACCATATTTAAGGATTTTAACTTCAAATCATTGAGCGAGGTTTCGTATTATTTAGATCCAAGAAAAGACATATGACAATGTGGTTTCCAATACGAATGATAAAAAACAATGTGTTTTCATTAGAATTAACTAAAATGTTCTTGATTTTCCGTTTATATTACCGATGGAAGATGTACACGTAAAAATATTGCCTTATTCGATGATGTTTTGTTTAAATCACATAAAGGAAAAGGGGATGATAAACGTCAAAATATTGCTAAATTCGATGATTTTTCGTACGAAACAAAATGCAAGAAAACTTGCTTAAAATGCAATATTATGCGAAATTCTGAGATTTGGATGCCAAATCACATATCGTGATACTACATGAAATAGAATCGAAATATTGGTAAAAATGAATATATTTACGTAATATAAAACTACATGATTAACGTGAAAATTCACTATTTTTCCATATATGAGGATTTTAACTTCAAATCATTGAGCGAGGTTTCGTATTATTTAGATCCAAGAAAAGGCATATGACAATGTTGTTTCCAATACGAATAATAAAAAACAATGTGTTTCCAATACGAATGATAAAAAACAATGTGTTTTCATTAGAATTAACTAAAATGTTCTTGATTTTCCGTTTATATTACCGATGGAAGATGTACACGTAAAACCGCTCTAATCCGGCTGAAACGTCGATATATGCAATAAAAACCGAACTTCTCCCCTTTCCAATATCTTACTCAGTATTTTAACGAGAAACAAATAGATGATTGAAAATGATGTATTTAAGGTTATTATCTAATCAATTATGTGTTTGCATCATTTTTACCATATATATAATGAATTAATACCTATAAACTGAAAATTCACAAAAACGTGGAAAAACGGCAAAATATTCCCTTATTCGATGATGTTTTGTTTAAATCACATAAAGGAAAAGGGGATGATAAACGTCAAAATATTGCTAAATTCGATGATTTTTCGTACAAAACAAAATGCAAGAAAACTGGCTTAAAATGCATCAATTCTTGAGCCTTTGCATCACTCTCTTGAGCCTCTGCATCCCTCTCTTAAGCCTCTGCATCACTCTCGTAAGACTCTGCGTCACTCTCGTAAGCCTCTGAATATCTCTCTTGAGCCTCTGCTTCCTTCTCTTGATACTCTGTATCACTCTCTTGAGCCTCTGCATCACTCTCTTGACCCTCTACATCACTCTCCTGAGCCTCTGCATCCATCTCTTGATCCTCTGCATCACTCTCTTGAGCCTCTCCATCACTCTCTTGAGCCTCTGCATCCCTCTCTTGAGCCTCTGCATCACTCTCTTCAGCCTCTTCATCCCTCTCTTGAGCCTCTGCAACACTCTCTTCAGCCTCTGCATCACTCTCGTAAGCCTCTGAATCACTCTCTTGAGCCTCTGCATCCCTCTCTTGAGCCTCTGTATCCTTTCGTAAGCCTCTGCATCACTCGCTTAAGCCTCTGCATCACTCTCTACAGCCTATGCAACACCCTCTTCAGCCTCTGCATCACTCTCATAAGCCTCTGCTCCCCTCTCTTGATCCTCAGCATCACTCTCTTGAGCCTCTGCATCACTCTCTTGATCGTCTGCATCACTCTCTTGAGCCTCTGCATCACTCTCTTGAGCCTCTGCATCACTCTCTTGAGCCTCTGCATTATTCCTTTGAGCCTCTGCATCACTCTCTAAAGCCTCTGCATCCCTCTCTTGATCCTCTGCATCACTCTCTTGAGCCTCTGCCTCATTCTCTTGAGCCTCTGCATCCCTCTCTTATGCCTCAACATCATTCTCTTGAGCCTCTGCATCACTCTCTTAAGCCTCTGCCTTTCTCTCTCTTGAGACTCTGCATCACTCTCTTGAGCCTCTGCATCCCTCTCTGGATCCTCAGCATCCCTCTCTTGAGCCTTTTGCAGCACTCTCCTGAGCCTCTGCATCATTGTCTTGAGCTTCTGCATCCCTCTCTTTAGCCTCTACATCCCTCTCTTGAGCCTCTGCATCCCTTTCGTAAGCCTCTGCATCACTCTCTTGAGCCTCCGCATCACTCTCCTGAGCTTCTGCATCACTCTCGTGAGCCTCTGCATCTCTCTCTTGATCCTCAGCATCCCTCTCTTGAGCCTTTTGCAGCACTCTCCTGAGCCTCTGCATCATTCTCTTGAGATTCTGCATCCCTCTCTTTAGCCTCTGCATCACTCTCTTGAGCCTGTGCAACACTCTCTTGAGCCTGTGCATCACTCTCTTTAGCCTCTACATCCCTCTCTTGAGCCTCTGCATCCCTTTCTTAAGCCTCTGCATCACTCTCTTGAGCCTCCGCATCACTCTCCTGAGCCTCTGCATCACTCTCGTGAGCCTCTGCATCTCTCTCTTGATCCTCAGCATCCCTCTCTTGAGCCTTTTGCAGCACTCTCCTGAGCCTCTGCATCATTCTCTTGAGCCTCTGCATCCCTCTCTTTAGCCTCTGCATCACTCTCTTGAGCCTGTGCAACACTCTCTTTAGCCTCTACATCCCTCTCTTGAGCCTCTGCATCCCTTTTTTAAGCCTCTGCATCACTCTCTTGAGCCTCCGCATCACTCTTCTGAGCCTCTGCATCACTCTCGTGAGCCTCTGCATGCCTCTATTAAGCCTCTGCAACACTCTCTACAGCCTCTGTATCACTCTCATAAGCCTCTGCATCCCTCTCTTGATCATCTGCATCACACTCTTAAGCCTCTGCATCACTCTTTTGATCCCCTTCATAACTCTCTTGAACCTCTGCATCACTCTCTTGAGCCTCTGCATCACTCTCTTGAGCCTCTGCAACACTCTCTTCAGCCTCTGCATCACTCTCTTAAGCCTCTGCTTCCCTTTCTTGATCCTCTGCATCACTCTCTTGAGCCTCTGCATCCATCTCTTGATCCTCTGCATCACTCTCTTGAGCCTCTGCATAACTCCTTTGAGCCTCTACAACACTCTCTTTAGACTCTACATCACTCTCTTGAGCCTCTGCATCACTCTCTCTAGTTCTCTGCATCACTCTCTTAAGCCTCTGAATCCCTCTCTTGAGCCTCTGCATCACCTTCTTAAGCCTCTGCATCCCTCTTTTGAACCTTTGCATCACTTTCTTAAGCCTCTGCATCCCTTTCTTGAGCCTCTGTGTCTCTCTCTTGAGCCTCTGCATCACCCTCTGAAGCCTCTGCATCCCTCTTTTGAGCCTCTGCATCACATTCTTAAACCTCTACATCCCTTTCTTGAGCCTCTGCATCACTCTCTTGAGCCCCTGCATCCCTCTCTTAAGCCTCTGCATCATCTCTTAAGCCTCATCACTCTCTCATCCTCTCTACTCTCTAGCCTCATCCTCTCTTAAGCCTCTGCATCCCTCTCTACACACTCTAGCCTCTGCAAAGCCTCTGCACACTCTTCAGCCTCTGCATTACTCTCATAAGCCTCAGTAATCACCCGCTCTCAGTAATTTGGATATTTTGAAAAGTGCAGGGAGGGTTTGGGCAAAATGTGATCCATCGTCGCTCTCAGTAAATGGCATTTTTTCGGAATAAAAAGTCGTAATTTCAAACTGCGAATACGTGCAGACAGCCAGAATTTGGCTCCAAAATATAGCTTAAGGGTCGAATTTGGGAAGTTTGGGATATTTTGAAACTGCAGGGGGGTTTTGGCAAAATGTGACCCATCGCCGCTCTCAGTAATTGGATATTGTCGGTATAAAATGAAAATAATTCAAACTGCAAATACGTGCAGAGAACCCGATTTTGGCTCCAAAATATGTCTCACGTGTCGAATTGGGGATGTTTGGAATATTTTGAAAACTGCAGGGGGGGGGGGTCAAAATATGACCCATCGCTGCTCTCAGTAATTTGCATATTTTCGATATAAAATGTCGTAATTTCAACCTGCGAATATGTGCAGAGAGCCAGAATTTGGCTCAAAAATATGGCTCAAGGGTCGAATTTGGGATGTTGAGGATATTTTGAAAACTTCAAGGAGGGTCTGGGCAAAATATGACCCTTCGCTGCTTTTAGTAATTGGCATATTTTCAGTATAAAAAGTCGTAATTTCAAACTACGAATACGTGCAGAGAGCCAGAATTTGGCTCAAAAATAACTCCTAAGGGTCGAATTTGAGATGTTTGGGATATTTTGAAAACTGCAGGGAGGGTTTGGGCAAAATGTGATCCATCGCCGCTCTCAGTAATTAGCATATTTTTTGTATATGGATTTTGGATTTACAGTCTCCGTGGTGTAGTGGTAAGACACTCGCCTGGCGTTCCGCTACCGCTATGTCATTGGTTCGTATCCTGGCCGGGGAGGATTTACTGGGCGCAATTCCTTAACTGTAGCCTTTGTTAAACGCAACAGTAAAATGTGTACTTGGATGAAAAAACGATTCTTCGCGGCGGGGGATCGTATTCCAGGAACCTGCACGAAACGCTACGCGTACTAGTGGCTGTAATAGAATGTAACAACTCTTGTATATATCTAAAAAAATATATATATATATATATATATATAAATCGTAATTTCAAACTGCGAATACGTGCAGAGAGCCAGAATTTGGCTCCAAAATATGGCTGAAGGGTCGAATTTGGGATGTTTGGGATATTTTGAAAACTGCAGGGAGGGTATGGGCAAAATGTGATTCATCGCCACTTTCAGTAATTGGCATATTTTCGGTATAAAAATTTGTAATTTCAAACTGCGAATACGTGCAGTAAGCCAGAATTTGGCTCCAAAATATGGCTCAAGGTTCGAATTTGGGATGTTTGGGATATTTTGCAAACTGCAGGGGGGGTTTGGGCAAAATGTGACCCATCGCTGCTTTCAGTAATTGGCATATTTTCGGTATAAAATGAAACAATTTCAAACTGCGAATACATGCAGAAAGCCAGAATTTGGAACCAAAATATTGCTGAAGCGTGGAATTTAGGATGTTTGGGATATTTTGAAAACTGCTGGAAGGGTTTGGGCAAAATGTGATCAATTGCCGCTTTCAGTAATTGTCATATTTTCGGTATAAAAATTCGTAATTTCAAACTGCGAAAACGTGCAGAAAGCCAGAATTTGGTTCCAAAATATAGCTCAAGGGTCGAATTTTAGATGTTTGGGATATTTTGCAAACTGCAGGGGGGTTCGGGCAAAATGTGACCCATCGCTGCTTTCAGTAATTGGCATATTTTCAGTATAAAAAGTCATAATTTTAGACTGCGAATACGTGCAGAGAGCCAGAATTTGGCTTCAAAATAATTCTTATGGGTCGAATTCGGGATGTTTGGGATATTTTGAAAACTGCAGGGAAGGTTTGGCCAAAATGTGATCCATCGCCGCTCTCAGTAATTGGCATATTTTCGATATAAAAAGTCGTATTTTTAAATTGCGAATACGTGCAGAGAGCAAGAATTTCGCTCCAAAATATGACTCAAGCGTCGAATTTAGGATGTTTGGGATATTTTGAAAACTGCAGGGAGGGTTTGGGGAAAATGTGATCCATCGCCGCTTTCAGTAATTGGCATATTTTCGGTATAAAAAGTCGTAATTTCAAACTGCGAATACGGGCAGAGAGCCAGAATTTGGCTCTAAAATATGGCTCAAGCGTCAAATTTGTTATTTTTGGGATATTTTGAAAACTGCAGGGAGGGTTTGGGCAGAATGTGTTCCATCGCCACATTCAGTAATTGGTATATTTTCGGTATAAAAATTCGTAATTTCAAACTGCGAATACGTGCAGAGAGCCAGAATTTGGCTTCAAAATATGGCTCAAGGGTCGATTTTTCGATGTTTTGGATATTTTGAAAAGTGTAGGGAGGGTTTGTGCAACATGTGATCCATCGCCGCTCTCAGTAAATGGCATTTTTTCGTAATAAAATGTCGTAATTTCAAACTGCGAATACGTGCAGACAGCCAGAATTTGGCTCGAAAATATAGCTTAAGGGTCGAATTTGGGAAGTTTGGGATATTTTGAAACTGCAGGGGGGTTTTGGCAAAATGTGGCCCATCGCCGCTCTCAGTAATTGCCATATTGTCGGTATAAAATTAAATTATTTCAAAGTGCGAATACGTGCAGAGAACCCGATTTTGGCTCCAAAATATGTCTCAATCGTCGAATTTGGGATGTTTAGGATATTTTGAAAACTGCAGGGGGGGGGGTGGTCTGGGCAAAATATGACCCATCGCTGCTTTCAGTAATTTGCATATTTTCGGTATAAAATGTCGCAATTTCAACCTGCAAATATGTGCAGAGAGCCAGAATTTGGCTTCAAAATATGGCTCAAGGGTCGAATTTGGGATGTTGGGGATATTTTGAAAACTGCAGGGAGGGTTTGGGCAAAATATGACCCATCGTTGCTTTCAGTAATTGGCATATTTTCAGTATAAAATGTCGTAATTTTAGACTGCGAATACGTGCAGAGAGCCAGAATTTGGCTCCAAAATAATTCTTATGGGTCGATTTTGGGATGTTTGGGATATTTTGAAAACTGCAGGGAGGGTTTGGGCAGAATGTGATCCATCGCTGCTTTCAGTAATTAGCATATTTTCGATATAAAAAGTCATAATTTCAAATTGCGAATACGTGCAGAGAGCCTGAATTTGGTTTAAAAATTAGGCTCAAAGGTCGAATTTAGGATCTTTGGGATATTTTGATAACTGCAGGGAGGGATTAGGCAAAATGTGGTCCATCGTCACTCTCAGAATTTGGCATATTTTTTGTATAAAAAGTCGTCATTTCAAACTGGGAATACGTGCAGAGAGCCAGAATTTGGCTCCAAAATATAGCTCAAGGGTCGAACTTAGGATGTTTGGGATATTTTGAAAACTGCAGGGGGGTTTGGGCAAAATGTGACCTTTCGCTGCTTTCAGTAATTGGCATATTTTCAATATCCCAAACATCCCAAATTCGACCTATAAGAATTATTTTGGAGCAAAATTCTGGCTCTCTGCGCGTATTTGCAGTCTAAAATTACGACTTTTTATACTGAAAATATGCCAATTACTGAGAGGAGCGATGGGTCACATTTTGCCCAACCCGCCCTGCAGTTTGCAAAATATCCTAAACATTCTAAATTCGACCTTTGAGCCTAATTTTGGAGCAAAATTCTGGCTCTCTGCACGTATTCGCAGTTTGAAATTACGTCTTCTTATACTTAAAATATGCCAATTACCGAAAGCAGCGAAAGGTCACATTTTGTCCAAACCCCCCTGCAATTTTCAAAATATCCCAAATATCTCAAATTCGACCCTTGAGCTATATTTTGGAGCCAAATTCTGGCTCTCTGCACGTATTCCCAGTTTGAAATGATGACTTTTTATACCAAAAATATGCCAATTACTGAGAGCGACGATGGACAACATTTTGCAAAATCCCTCCCTGCAGTTTTCAAAATAACCTAAACATCCTAAATTCGACCTTTGAGCCTAATTTTGGAGCCACATTCTGGCTCTCTGCACGTATTCGCAGTTTGTAATTACGACTTTTTATACCGAAAATATGCCAATTACTGAAAGCATCGATGGATCACATTTTGCCCAAACCTTCCCTGCAGTTTTCAAAATATCCCAAACACCCCAAATTCGAACCTTGAGCCATATTTTGGAACCAAATTCTGGCTTTCTGCACGTATTCGCAGTTTGAAATTACGAATTTTTATACCGAAAATATGCCAATTACTGAAAGCGGCGATGGATCACATTTTGCCCAAACCTTCCCTGCAGTTTTCAAAATATCCCAAACATCCCAAATTCGACCCATAAGATTTATTTTGGAGCCAAATTCTGGCTCTCTGCACGTATTCGCAGTTTGAAACTACGACTTTTTATACTGAAAATATGCTAATTACTTAGAGCGCCGATGGATCACATTTTGCCCAAACCCTCCCTGCAGTTTTCAAAATATCCCAAACACCCCAAATTCGACCCTTGAGCCTAATTTTGGAGCCAAATTCTGAATCTCTTCACGTATTCGCAGTTTGAAATTACGTCTTTTTATACTGAAACTATGCCAATAACTGAGAGCAGCGAAAGGTCACATTTTGCCCAAACCCCCCTGCACTTTTCAAAATATATTAAATATCCCAAATTCGACCCTTGAGCTATATTTTGGAGCCAAATTCTGGCTCTCTGCACGTATTCCCAGTTTGAAATGATGACTTTTTATACCAAAAATATGCCAATTACTGAGAGCGACGATGGACCACATTTTGCCTAATCCCTCCCTGCAGTTTTCAAAATAACCTAAACATCCTAAATTCAACCTTTGAGCCTAATTTTGGAGCCACATTCTGGCTCTCTGCACGTATTCGCAGTTTGAAATTACGACTTTTTATACCGAAAAATATGCTAATTACTTAGAGCTGCGATGGATCACATTTTGCCCAAGCCCTCCCTTCAGTTTTCAAAATATCCCAAACATTCCAAATTCGACCGATAAGAATTATTTTGAACACAAATTCTGGCTTTCTGCACGTATTCGCAGTTTGAAATTGCGACTTATTATAACGAAAATATGACAATTACTGAAAGCGGCGATTGATCACATTTTGCCCAAACCCTTCCTGCAGTTTGCAATATATCCAAAACATCCCAAATTCTACCCTTGTGCTATATTTTGGAGATAAATTCAGGCTCTCTGCACGTATTTCCAGTTTGAAATGACGACTTTTTATACCAAAAATATGCCAATTACTGAGAGCGACGATGGACCACATTTTGCCTAATCCCTCCCTGTAGTTTTCAAAATATCCCAAACATCCCAAATCCGACGCTTGAGACATATTTTGGAGCCAAATTCGGGATCTCTGCACGTATTCGCAGTTTGAATTTATTTAATTTTATACCGACAATATGCCAATTACTGAGAGCGGCGATGGGTCACATTTTGCCAAAACCCCCCCTGCAGTTTTCAAAATATCCCAAACATCCCAAGCTCGAACCTTGAGCCATATTTTGGAGCCAAATTCTGGCTTTCTGCACGTATTCGCAGTTTGAAATTACGAATTTTTATACCGAAAATATGCCAATTACTGAAAGCGGCGATGGATCCCATTTTGCCCAAACAATCCCTGCAGTTTTCAAAATATCCCAAACATTCCAAATTCGACCCTTCAGACATATTTTGGAGCGAAATTCTGGCTCTCTGCACGTATTCGCAGTTTGAAATTACGACTTTTTATATTTTTTTTTTTTTTTTGGAGATATATACAAGAGTTGTTACATTCTATTACAGCCACTAGTACGCGTAGCGTTTTGGGCAGGTCCCTGGAATACGATCCCCTGCCGCGAAGAATCGTTTTTTCATCCAAGTACACATTTTAATGTTGAGTTAAACAAAGGCTACAGCTAAGGAAATGCGCCCAGTAAATCCTCCCCGGCCAGGATACGAACTAATGACATAACGGTAGCGGAACGCCAGGCGAGTGTCTTACCACTACACCACGGAGACTGTAAATCCAAAATCCATATACAAAAAATATGCTAATTACTGAGAGCGGCGATGGATCACATTTTGCCCAAAACCTCCCTGCAGTTTTCAAAATATCCCAAACATCTCAAATTCGACCCTTAAGAATTATTTTGGAGCCAAATTCTGGCTCTCTGCACGTATTCGCAGTTTGAAACTACGAATTTTTATACGGAAAATATGCAAATTACTGAAAGCAGCGATGGGTCATATTTTGCCCAAACCCTCCCTGCAGTTTTCAAAATATCCCCAACATCCCAAATTCGACCCTTGAGCCATATTTTGGAGCCAAATTCTGGCTCTCTGCACATATTCGCAGGTTGAAATTACGACATTTTATATCGAGAATATGCAAATTACTGAAAGCAGCGATGGGTCATATTTTGCCCCCCTCCACCCCTGCAGTTTTTTAATATCCCAAACATCCCCAATTCGACGCTTGAGACATATTTTGGAGCCAAAATCGGGTTCTCTGCACGTATTCGCAGTTTGAAATTACGACTTTTTATTCCGAAAAAATGCCATTTACTGAGTGCGGCGATGGATCACATTTTGCCCAAACCCTCCCTGCACTTTTCAAATGCATCCCTCTCTTCAGCCTCTGCATCACTCTCTTCAGCCTCTTCATCCCTCTCTTCAGCCTCTGCATTACTCTCTTCAGCCTCTGCAACACTCTCTTTAGCCTCTGCATCACTCTCATAAGCCTATGCATCCCTCTCTTGACCATCTGCATCACTCTCTTAAGCCTCTGCATCACTCTCTTGATCCTCTGCATAACTCTCTTGAGCCTCTGCATCACTCTCTTGAGCCTCTGCATCACTCTCATGAGCCTCTGCATGTCTTACCACTAACAATCTTGAGCCTCTGCAACACTCTCTTCAGCCTCTGCATCACTCTCTTAAGCCTCTGAGGCCCCTGCATCACTCTCTTGAACCTCTGCATCACTTTCTTGATCCTCTGCATCACTCCCTTGAGCCTCTGCATCACACTTTTGAGCCTCTGCATCACTCTCTAGAGCCTCTGCTTCCCTCTCTTGATCCTCTGCATCACTCTCTTGAGCCTCTGCATCACTCTCTTGATCCTCTGCATCACTCTCTTGAGCCTCTGCATAACTCTTATGAGCCTCTACATCACTCTCCTGAGCCTCTGCATCACTCTCTTCAGCCTCTGCATCACTCTCTTGAGCCTCTACATCACTCTTTTGAGCCTCTGCATCCATCTCTTAAGCCTCTGAAACACTCTCTTCAGCCTCTGCATCACTCTCTTAATCCTCTGCATCCCTCTCCTGATCCTCTGCATCACTCTCTTGAGCCTCTGCATCACTCTCTTGAGGTCTCTGCATCACTCTCTTTAGCCTCTGAATCCCTCTCTTGAGCCTCTGCATCACTCTCTCGAGCCTCTGCATCACTCTCTTGATCCTCTGCATCACTCTCTTGAGTCTCTGCATCACCCTCTTAAGCTTCTGCATCACTCTCTAGAGCCTCTGCATCACTCTCTTCAGCTTCTGCATCACTCTCATAAGCCTTTGCTTCCCTCTCTTGATCCTCTGCATCACTCTCTTGAGCCTCTGCTTCCCTCTCTGGATCCTCAGCATCCCTCTCTTGAGCCTTTTGCAGCACTCTCTTGAACCTCTGCATCAGTCTCTTGAGCCTCTGCATCCCTCTCTTTAGCCTCTGCATCACTCTCTTGAGCCCCTTCATCCCTCTATTAAGCCTCTGCATCACTCTCTTGAGCCTCTGCATCACTCTCACATATCGTGATACTAGATGAAATAGTATCGAAATATTGGTAAAAATGAATATATTTATGTAATATCAAACTACATGATAAACGTGAAAAAATTAACTATATAATCATATTTGAGGATTTTAACTTCAAATCATAGAGCGAGGTTTCGTATTATTTAGATCCAAGAAATGACGTATGACAATGTTGTTTCCAATATAAATGATAAAAAACAATGTGTTTTCATTAGAATTAAATAAAATGTTCTTGATTTTCCGTTTATATTACCGATGGAAGATGTACACGAAAACATCTCTATCCCGGCTGGAACGTCGATATATGCAATAAAAACAGAACTCCTCCCCTTTTCAATATCTTACTCAGTATTTAAACGAGAAACAAATAGTTGATTCAAAATGAAGTATTTAAGTTTATTATATAATCAATTATGTGTTTGCATCATTTTCATCGTATATATAATGAATTAATACCTATAAACTGAAAATTCACAAAAACGTGGAAAAACGGCAAAATAGTGCCTAATTCGATGATATTTTGTTTAAATCACATAGAGGAAAAGGGGATGACACACGTCAAAATATTGATTCGAGGATTTTTCGTACGAAACAAAATGCAAGAAAACTTGCTTAAAATGCAATATTATGCGAAATCCTGGGATTTGAAGGCCAAATCACATATCGTGATACTACATGAAATTGTATCGAAATATTGATAAAAATTAATATATATACGTAATATCAAACTACATGATTAACGTGAAAAAAGAAACTATTTTACCATATTTGAGGATTTTAGCTACAAAAAATAAGCAATGTTTCGTATTATTTAGATCCAAGAAAAGACATATGACAATGTTGTTTCCAATACAAATGATAAAAACAATGTGTTTTCATTAGAATTAACTAAAATATTCCTGATTTGCCGTTTATATTACCGATGGAAGATGTACACGAAAACATCTCTATTCAGGCTGGAACGTCGATATATGCAATAAAAACAGAATTCCTCCCCTTTTTAATATCTTACGCAGTATATAAACGAGAAACAAATAGTTGATTGAAAATGAAGTATTTATGGTTATTATATAATCAATTATGTGTTTGCATAATTTTTATCGTATATATAATGAATTAATACCTATAAACTGAAAATTCACAAAAACGTGGAAAAACTGCAAAATATTGCCTAATTCGATGATATTTTCTTTAAATCACATAAAATAAAAGGGGATGATAAACGTCAAAATATTGCTAAATTCGATGATTTTACGTACGAAACAAAATGCAAGAAAACTTTCTTAAAATGCAATATTATGCTAAATTCTGAGATTTGAACGCCAAATCACATATCGTGATACTACATGAAATAGTATCGAAGTATTGGTAAAAATGAATATATTTACGTAATATCAAACTACATGATTAACGTGAAAAAGTCACATTTTACCATATTTGAGGATTTAACTTCAAATCATAGAGCGAGGTTTCGTATTATTTAGATCCAAGAAAAGACATATGACAATGTTGTTTCCAATACGAATGATAAAACACAATGTGTTTCCAATACGGATGATAAAAAACAATGTGTTTCCATATGAATTAACTAAAATGTTATTGTTTTCCGTTTAATATTACCGATGGAAATGTACACGTAAAACCGCTCTATTCCGGCTGAAACGACGATATATGCAATAAAAACAGAACTTCTCCCCTTTTCAATATCTTACTCAGTATTTTAACGAGAAACAAATAGATGATTGAAAATGATTGTATTTAAGGTTATTATCTAATCAATTATGTGTTTGCATCATTTTATCGTATATTTAATGAATTAATAACAAATAACTGAAATTCCCAAAAACGTGAAAACCGCTAAATATTGCCTAATTCGAGGATGTTTTGTTTAAATCACATAAAGGAAAAGGGGGATGATAAACGTCAAAATATTGCTAAATTCGAGGATTTTTCGTACGAAACAAAATGCAAGAAAACTTGCTTAAAATGCAATATTATGCGAAATTCTGAGATTTGAAGGCCAAATCACATATCGTGATACTACATAAAATAGTATCGAAATATTGGTAAAATGTACGTAATTTACGTAATATCAAACTACATGATTAACGTGAAAAAGTCACTATTTTACCATATTTGAGGATTTTAACTTCAAATCATAGAGCTAGGTTTCGTATTATTTAGGTCCAAGAAAAGACATATGACAATGTTGTTTCCAATACGAATGATAAAACACAATGTGTTTCCAATACGGATGATAAAAAACAATGTGTTTCCATATGAATTAACTAAAATGTTATTGATTTTCCGTTTATATTACCGATGGAAATGTACACATAAAACCGCTCTAATCCGGCTGAAACGTCGATATATGCAATAAAACCGAACTTCTCCCCTTTTCAATATCTTATTCAGAATTTTAACGAGAAACAAATAGATGATTGAAAATGAAGTATTTAAGGTTATTATCTAATCAATTATTATTTTGCATCATTTTTATCGTATATATAATGAATTAATACCTATAAACTGAAAAATTCACAAAAACGTGGAAAAACGGCAAAATATTGCCTAATTCGATGATATTTTGTTTAAATCACATAAAGGAAAAGGAGATGATAAACGTCAAAATATTGCTAAATTCGATGATTTTTCGTGCTAAACAAAATGTAAGAAAACTTGCTTTAGATGCAATGTTATGCGAAATTCTGAGATTTGAAGGCCAAATCACATATCGTGATACTACATGAAATAGTATCGAAATATTGGTAAAATGAATATATTTACGTAATATCAAACTACATTGAAAAACGTGAAAAAAATTAACTATTTAACCATATTTGAGGATTTTACCTTCAAATCACAGAGCGAGGTTTCGTATTATTTAGATCCGAGAAAAAGACATATGACAATGTTGTTTCCAAAACAAATGATAAAAAACAATGTGCTTTCATTAGAATTAACTAAATGTTATTGATTTTCCGTGATATTTACCGATGGAAGATGTACACGAAAAACCGCTCTAATCCGGCTGAAACGTCGATAATATGCAATAAAAAACGAACTTCTCCCCTTTTAAATATCTTATTCAGAATTTTAACAAGACACAAATAGATGATTGAAAATGAAGTATTTAAGGTTATTATCTAATCAATTATGTGTTTGCATCTTTTTTATTGTATATATAATGAATAAAAAATTACTACTATAATTATATACCTATAAACTAAAAAATCACAAAAACGTTGGAAAAACGGCAAAATATTGCCTAATTCGATGATATTTGTTAAATCACATAAAGGAAAAGTAGACGATAAACGTCAAAATATTGCTAAATTCGATGATTTTTCGTACGAAACAAAATGCAAGAAAACTTGCTTAAAATGCAATATTATGCGATATTCTGAGATTTGAAGGCCAAATATCACATACCGTGAAACTACATGAATTAGTATCGAAATATTGGTAAAAATGAATATATTTACGTAATATCAAACTAAATGATTAACGTGAAAAATTCACTATTTTACCATATTTGAGGATTTTAACTTCAAATCATTGAGCGAGGTTTCGTAATTATTTAGATCCAAGAAAGACATATGGACAATGTTGTTTCCAATTTCGAATGATAAAAAACAATGTGTTTCCAATACGAATGATAAAAAAACAATGTTGTTTTAATTGAGAATTAACTAAATGTTCTTGATTTTCCGTTTATATTACCGATGGAAGATGTACACGTAAAACCGCTCTAATCCTGGCTGAAACGTCGATTTATGCAATAAAAACCGAACTTCTCCCCTTTTCAATATCTTACTCAGTATTTTAACCGAGAAACAACATAGATGATTGAAAATGATGTATTTAAGGTTATTATCTAATCAATTATGTGTTTGCAATCATTTTTACCGTATATATAATGAATTAATACCTATAAACTGAAAATTCACAAAAACGTGGAAAAACGGCAAAATATTGTCTTATTCGATGATGTTTTGTTTAAATTACCATAAAGGAAAAGGGATGATAAACGTCAAAATATTGCTAAATTCGATGATTTTTCGTACGAAACAAAATGCAAGAAAACTTGCTAAAATGCAATATTATTCGAAATTCTGAGATTTGAAGGTCAAATCACATATCGTGATACTACATGAAATAGTATCGAAGTATTGGTAAAATGAATATATTAACGTAATATCAAAATACATGATTAACGTGAAAAAGTCACTATTTTACCATATTTGAGGATTTTAACTTCAAATCATAGAGCGAGGTTTCGTATTATTTAGATCCAAGAAAAGACATATGACAATGTTGTTCCAATACGAATGATAAAAAACAATGTGTTTCCAATACGGATGATAAAAAACAATGTGTTTCCATATGAATTAACTAAAATGTTATTGATTTTCCGTTTATATTACCGATGGAAATGTACACGTAAAACCGCTCTATTCCGGCTGAAACGTCGATATATGCAATAAAAACAGAACTTCTCCCCTTTTCAATATCTTACTCAGTATTTTAACGAGAAACAAATAGATGATTGAAAATGAAGTATTTAAGGTTATTATCTAATCAATTATGTGTTTGCATTATTTTTATCGAATATTTAATGAATTAATAACAAATAACTGAAAATTCACAAAAACGTGAAAAACCGCTAAATATTGCCTAATTCAAGGATGTTTTGTTTAAATCACATAAGGAAAAGGGGATGATAAACGTCAAATATTGCTAAATTCGATGATTTTTCGTACGAAACAAAATGCAAGAAAACTTGCTTAAATACAATATTATGCGACATTCTGAGATATGAAGGCCAAATCACATATCGTGATACTACATGAAATAGGATCGAAATATTGGTAAAAATGAATATATTTACGTAATATCAAACTACATGATTAACGTGAAAAAGTCACTATTTACCATATTTGAGGATTTTAACTTCAAATCATAGAGCGAGGTTTCGTATTATTTGGATCCAAGAAAAGACATATGACAATGTTGTTTCCAATACGAATGATAAAAAACAATGTGTTTTCATTAGAATAACTAAAATGTTCATTGATTTTCCGTTTATATTACCGATGGAAGATGTACACGTAAAACCGCTCTAATCCGGCTGAAACGTCGATATATGCAATAAAAACCGAACTTCTCCCCCTTTTCAATATATTATTCAGAATTTTAACGAGAAACAAATAGATGATTGAAAATGAAGTATTTAAGGTTATTATCTAATCAATATTATTTTGCATCATTTTTATCGTATATATAATGAATTAATACCTATAAACTGAAAATTCACAAAAACGTGGAAAAATGGCAAAATATTGCCTAATTCGATGATATTTGGTTTAAATCACATAAAGGAAAAGTAGACGATAAACGTCAAAATATTGCTAAATTCGATGATTTTTCGTACGAAACAAAATGCAAGAAAACTTGCTTATAATGCAATATTATGCGATATTCTGAGATTTGAAGGCCAAATCACATACCGTGAAACTACATGAATTAGTATCGAAATATTGGTAAATAGAATATATTTACGTAATATTCAAACTACATGATTAACGTGAAAATTCACTATTTTACCATATTTAAGGATTTTAACTTCAAATCATTGAGCGAGGTTTCGTATTATTTAGATCCAAGAAAAGACATATGACAATGTGGTTTCCAATACGAATGATAAAATGACAGGTCCAAATCTTTTTCCCCTCGTCATAAACATAATTTTCAAATGAAGAAATTAAAAAAATTCCAGAAGTGAACACGAGAAACATCAAGAACATTTCATCATTACGGATACTTTCATTTTGTGTATACTAAAGTTGGTGTTTTGCTAGTAACTCTTGTAAAACCTATATAAGATATATATATATATATATATATATATATATATATATATATATATATATATATAATATATATATATATATATATATATATATATATATATATATATAATATATATATATATATATATTATATATATCTATATACTATATATTTATATATATATATATAATATATATATATATATATATATATATATATATATATATATATATATATTATATATATATATATATATATATATATGCAGTTCCGCCGGCCATTATTATAATGCAATATCTAACATCTGGTAATATAGTAAACTTGGAATTGGTGATAGGATTTGACTCCGGGTGTGGAGAAGGTAGCTTTGGTGGCAGTGTTGAGAGAGGTGACAGCGATCATGAGGTTAAATGGAGAGTTTGGAGTGGAAGAGATTGTAACAGTGCTAAGTTTTTTGCACTGTTTCATGTTATAATTGTGAGTTGCGTATGTGTGCGGGATTGACGGAGAGTGTCATATCAGAGAGTTATAAGTCCTTGAAAGTCAACGTTTCATCAGTTTCGTCCCCACCCAATCAAACTTCATCTTCTCCATCACTACAATCGGTATCGTAACTACTACGGCATAAGTAATTGAATATCCAATGTAACTCGTCGAAAGTCAACGTTTCATCAGTTTCGTCTCCACTCAAGCAAACTTCATCTTCTCCATCACTACAATCGTAACCACTACAATCATCACTACAATCGTAACCACTACGACATAAGTAATTGATTATCGAATGTATCTTGTCGAAAGTCAACGTTTCATCAGTTTCTTCCCCATTCGAACAAGCTTCCGTTTCGTCTACACTCAGGCAAACTTCATCTTCTCCATCACTACAATCGGTATCGTAACCACTCCAATCATCACTACAATCGTAACCACTACAGCATAAGTAATTGATTATCGATTGTAACTCGTCGAAAGTCAACGTTTCGTCCCAACTTGAACAAGCTTCCGTTTCATCCCCACATGAACAAGCTTCCGTTTCATCCCCACTTGAACAAGCTTCAGTTTCATCCCCACTTGAACCAGCTTCGGTTTCATCCCACTAGAACAAGCTTCGGTTTCATCCCCACTGAACAAGCTTCAGTTTCATCCCCACTTGAACAAGCTTCGGTTTCATCCCCACTTGAACAAGCTTCGGTTTCCTCCCCACTTGAACAAGCTTCGGTTTCATCCCCACTTGAACAAGCTTCGGTTTCATCCCCACTTGAACAAGCTTCAGTTTCTTCCCCACTCGAGGAATCTCTTACCTTCACATTGCATTCATCATCTAGCGGGTGGTGAGGAAGGCCAACGGCTGATGATCAAGAAACTTGCCACAGCTCCGCCCATTATCAACAACGCACGAATTTTTAAGAATCTTTCATTCATCTTCACCGCCTTCTTACCATCTTCACATAACGACAGAGCCAACGACGGGTCCATTAACGGGTCCAATGATGGAGCCAATGATGGGTTCATTAACGAGTCCAATGATAGAGCCAATGAAGGGTCCATTAACGGGTCCAATGACGGAGCCAATGATGGGTCATTTACGGGTCCAACGATTGAGCCAATGACGGGTCCATTTACGGGTCCAACGATTGAGCCAATGACAGGTCCAAATCTTTTTCCCTCGTAATAAACATGATTTTGAAATGAAGAAAATAAAAAAATTCCAGGAAGTGACCGCGAGAAACATCAAGAACATTTTCATCATTACGGATACGTTCATTTTGCGGATACTAAAGTTGGTGTTTTGCTAGTAACTCTAGTATACCTATATAAGATATATATATATATATATATATATATATATTATATATATATATATATATATATATATATATATAATATATATATTATATATATATATATATATAATATATATATATATATATAATAATATATATATATATAGTATATACTATATATATATATATATTGAGTTCCGCCGGCCATTATTATAATGCAATGTCTAACATCTGGTAATATAGTAAACTTGGAATTGGTGATAGGATTTGACCCCGGGTGTTGGAGAAGGTAGCTTTGGTGGCAGTGTTGGAGGAAGGTGACAGCGATCATGAGGTTAAATGGGAGAGTTTGGAGGGGGAGAGATTGTAACAGTGCTAAGTGTTTTGCACTGTTTCATGTTATAATTGTGAGTTGCGTATGTGTGCGGGATTGATGGAGAGTGTCCTATCAGAGAGTTATAAGTCCTTGAAAGTCAACGTTTCATCAGTTTCGTCCCCACCCAATCAAACTTCATCTTCTCCATCACTACAATCGGTATCGTAACTACTACGGCATAAGTAATTGAATATCCAATGTAACTCGTCGAAAGTCAACGTTTCATCAGTTTCGTCTCCACTCAAGCAAACTTCATCTTCTCCATCACTACAATCGTAACCACTACAGTCATCACTACAATCGTAACCACTACGACATAAGTAATTGATTATCGAATGTAACTCTTCGAAAGTCAACGTTTCATCAGTTTCTTCCCCATTCGGACAAGCTTCCGTTTCGTCTCCACTCAGGCAAACTTCATCTTCTTCATCACTACAATCGGTATCGTAACCACTCCAATCATCACTACAATCGTAACCACTACGGCATAAGTAATTGATTATCGAATGTAACTCGTCGAAAGTCAACGTTTCATCAATTTCTTCACCACTCGAACAAGCTTCCGTTTCGTCTGCACTCAAGCAAACTTCATCTCCATCACTACAATCGGTATCGTAACCTCTACGACATAAGTAATTGATTATCGAATGTAACTCGTCGAAAGTCAACGTTTCGTCCCCACTTGAACAAGCTTCCGTTTCATCCTCACTTGAACAAGCTTCCGTTTCATCCCCACTTGAACAAGCTTCCGTTTCATCCCCACTTGAACAAGCTTCGGTTTCATCCCCACTAGAACAAGCTTCTGTTTCATCCCCACTTGAACATGCTTCAGTTTCATCCCCACTTGAACAAGCTTCGGTTTCATCCACACTTGAACAAGCTTCGGTTTCATCCCCACTTGAACAAGCATCGGTTTCATCCCCACTTGAACAAGCTTCGGTTTCATCCCCACTTGAACCAGATTCAGTTTCTTCCCCACTCGAGGAATCTCTTACCTTCACATTGCATTCATCATGTAGCGGGTGGCGAGGAAGCCAACGGCTGATGATCAAGAAACCTGCCACAGCTCCGCCCATTATCAACAACGCACGAATTTTTAAGAATCTTTCAGTCATCTTCTCCGCCATCTTACCATCTTCACTAACGACAGAGCCAACGACGGGTCCATTAACGGGTCCAATGATGGAGCCAATGATGGGTCCATTAACGGGTCCAATGACGGAGCCAATGATGGGTTTATTAACGGGTCCAATGATGGAGCCAATGACGGGTCCATTAACGGGTCCAATGATGGAGCCAATGATGGGTCCATTTACGGGTCCAACGATTGAGCCAATGACGGGTCCATTTACGGGTCCAACGATTGAGCCAATGACAGGTCCAAATCTTTTTCCCTCGTCATAAACATGATTTTCAAATGAAGAAAATAAAAAAATTCCAGAAGTGACCGCGACAAACATCAAGAACATTTTCATCATTACGGATACGTTCATTTTGTGGATACTAAAGTTGGTGTTTTGCTAGTAACTCGAGTAATACATATATAAGATATATATATATATATATTGAGTTCCGCTGGCCATTATTATAATGCAATATCTAACATCTGGTAATATAGTAAACTTGGAATTGGTGATAGGATTTGACCCCGGGTGTTGGAGAAGGTAGCTTTGGTGGCAGTGTTGGAGAAGGTGACAGCGATCATGAGGTGAAATGGGAGAGTTTGGAGGGGGAGAGATTGTAACAGTGCTAAGTGTTTTGCACTGTTTCATGTTATAATTGTGAGTTGCGTATGTGTGCGGGATTGACGGAGAGTGTCATATCAGAGAGTTATAACTCCTTGAAAGTCAACGTTTCATCAGTTTCGTCCCCACCCAATCAAACTTCATCTTCTCCATCACTACAATCGGTATCGTAACTACTACAGCATAAGTAATTGAATATCCAATGTAACTCGTCGAAAGTCAACGTTTCATCAGTTTCGTCTCCACTCAAGCAAACCTCATCTTCTCCATCACTACAATCGTAACCACTACAATCATCACTACAATCGTAACCACTACGACATAAGTAATTGATTATCGAATGTAACTCGTCGAAAGTCAACGTTTCGTCCCCACTTGAACAAGCTTCCGTTTCATCCCCACTTGAACAAGCTTCCGTTTCATCCCCACTTGAACAAGCTTCAGTTTCATCCCCACTTGAACAAGCTTCGGTTTCATCCCCACTAGAACAAGCTTCGGTTTCATCCCCACTTGAACAAGCTTCAGTTTCATCCCCACTTGAAGAAGCTTCGGTTTCATCCCCACTTGAACAAGCTTCGGTTTCATCCCCACTTGAACAAGCTTCGGTTTCATCCCCACTTGAACAAGCTTCAGTTTCATCCCCACTTGAACAAGCTTCAGTTTCTTCCTCACTCGAGGAATCTCTTACTTTCACATTGCATTCATCATCTAGCGGGTGGTGAGGAAGCCAACGGCTGATGATCAAGAAACCTGCCACAGCTCCGCCCATTATCAACAACGCACGAATTTTTAAGAATCTTTCAGTCATCTTCACCGCCTTCTTACCATCTTCACTAACGACAGAGCCAACGACGGGTCCATTAACGGGTCCAATGATGGAGCCAATGATGGGTTCATTAACGAGTCCAATGATGGAGCCAATGATGGGTCCATTAACGGGTCCAAAGACGGAGCCAATGATGGGTTCATTTACGGGTCCAACGATTGAGCCAATGACGGGTCCATTTACGGGTCCAACGATTGAGCCAATGACAGGTCCAAATCTTTTTCCCTCGTTATAAACATGATTTTGAAATGAAGAAAATAAAAAAATTCCAGAAGTGACCGCGAGAAACATCAAGAACATTTTCATCATTACGGATACGTTCATTTTGTGGATACTAAAGTTGGTGTTTTGCTAGTAACTCTAGTAATACCTGTATAAGATATATATATATATATATATATATATATATATATATATATATATATATATATATATATATATATATATATATATATATATATATATATTGAGTTCCGCCGGCCATTATTATAATGCAATATCTAGCATCTGGTAATATAGTAAACTTGGAATTGGTGATAGGATTTGACCCCGGGTGTTGGAGAAGGTAGCTTTGGTGGCAGTGTTGGAGAAGGTGACAGCGATCATGAGGTGAAATGGGAGAGTTTGGAGGGGGAGAGATTGTAACAGTTCTAAGTGTTTTGCACTGTTTCATGTTATAATTGTGAGTTGCGTATGTGTGCGGGATTGACGGAGAGTGTCATATCAGAGAGTTATAACTCCTTGAAACTCAACGTTTCATCAGTTTCGTCTCCACTCAAGCAAACTTCATCTTCTCCATCATTACAATCGTAACCACTACAATCATCACTACAATCGTAACCACTACGACATAAGTAATTGATTATCGAATGTAACTCGTCGAAAGTCAACGTTTCATTAGTTTCTTCCCCATTCGAACAAGCTTCCGTTTCGTCTCCACTCAGGCAAACCTCATCTTCTCCATCACTACAATCGGTATCGTAACCACTCCAATCATCACTACAATCGTAACCATTACGGCATAAGTAATTGATTATCGAATGTAACTTGTCGAAAGTCAACGTTTCATCAGTTTCTTCCCCACTCGAACAAGCTTCCGTTTCGTCTGCACTCAAGCAAACTTCATCTCCATCACTACAATCGGAATCGTAACCTCTACGACATAAGTAATTGATTATCGAATGTAACTCGTCGAAAGTCAACGTTTCGTCCCCACTTGAACAAGCTTCCGTTTCATCCCCACTTGAACAAGCTTCCGTTTCATCCCACTTGAACAAGCTTCAGTTTCATCCCCACTTGAACAAGCTTCGGTTTCATCCCCACTAGAACAAGCTTCGGTTTCATCCCCCCTTGAACAAGCTTCAGTTTCATCCCCACTTGAACAATCTTCGGTTTCATCCCCACTTGAACAAGCTTCGGTTTCCTCCCCACTTGAACAAGCTTCGGTTTCATCCCCACTTGAACAAGCTTCGGTTTCATCCCCACTTGAACAAGCTTTAGTTTCTTCCCCACTCGAGGAATCTCTTACCTTCACATTGCATTCATCATCTAGCGGGTGGTGAGGAAGCCAACGGCTGATGATCAAGAAACCTGCTACAGCTCCGCCCATGATCCAAGAAAAGACATATGACAATGTTGTTTCCAATACAAATGATAAAAAACAATGTGTTTTCATTAGAATTAACTAAAATGTTCTTGATTTTCCGTTTAAATTACCGATGGAAGATGTACACGTAAAACCGCTCTAATCCGGCTGAAACGTCGATATATGAAATAAAAACCGAACTTCTCCCCTTTTCAATATCTTACACAGTATTTTAACAAGAAACAAATAGATGATTGAAAATGAAGTATTTAAGGTTATTATCTAATCACTTATGTTTTTGCATCATTTTTTCGTATATATAATGAATTAATACCCATAGACTGAAAATTCACAAAAACGTGAAAAAACGGCAAATTATTGCCTAATTCTATGATATTTTGTTTAAATCACATGAAGGAAAAGGAGATGATAAACGTCAAAATATTGCTAAATTCGATGATTTTTCGTGCGAAACAAAATGTAAGAAAACTTGCTTATAATGCAATATTATGCGAAATTCTGAGATTTGAAGGCCAAATCATATATCGTGATACTACATGAAATAGTATCGAAATATTGGTAAAAATGAATATATTTACGTAATATCAAACTACATGAAAAACGTGAAAAAATTAACTATTTAACCATATTTGAGGATTTTAACTTCAAATCATAGAGCGAGGTTTCGTATTATTTAGATCCGAGAAAAGACATATGACAATGTTGTTTCCAAAACAAATGATAAAAAACAATGTGTTTTCATTAGAATTAACTAAAATGTTATTGATTTTCTGTGTATATTACCGATGGAAGATGTACACGAAAAACCGCTCTAATCCGGCTGAAACGTCGATATATGTGTGGGAACCGACCTGTGAGATTTATATTTATTTAATTTATATGAATTTATATTTACGTTAATTTATATACTTCGATAGCAATTTGTATAATGTTAAGTGGACTGTATTTCTGCAATAATCTCATAATCTCACAAATCGATCCTCTACACATTAGGGGGGTTTATTAGTTTATATATATATGCAGCCAATCAAACTACAAATTTAACTACATACATTGAAGAGGTTCCTTATCTTATAGTACAGCAGGTTAGTCCACCAGGTATAACTAGGGTGTAGACACCAAATTATCCTCTTTGAGGTAGCTTACATATCACCCAGTAACTGGTGCACAAAATCTTCCTCGTCTTGACCTGTCAAAAGTGCGCTAGCTGTGAAGCCAGAATCCTATATATGACAAGTATTTCAGAGAAAACTGTACATGGAACATTGAAGACCTGGCTTAATTACCTTTAGTTTGAGGCTTCCACGTGATCTAACCGGGTCACCCTATATCCTGACATTAATGGCCATAAATGAATGATAAACGGGTTTCGGATAGACACTTAACTTGAATTTGTAGACAGCGTGTTGAAAAATGGTACACCTTTGGTTTCCATAACACTACGTCCAAGTAAATTTAACAGGAGCCGAATTTGCTCCCGTGTGAGCCTCTGGTCTAGTATAAACAATGGCTGTTTAACACTCCATACTATTGACGTTACTGGCCGACATTGTCCAGAATGATAGGAGCCGAATTTGCTCCACACGTCTCGGAGGTGACACAACAATGGCTCCCTCCTTCCCCACTGATGCCTGGCCTACTTTGTCCAGATTTCAGAAAGTGATAGAAGGGTCACATTTACTCTACTTTAATATTGATAATTAAGTTAATTTATATAAGATGTTTTTATGATGGTAAAGTCCAAAGACTAATGTATTTAAGAATAATTCCCAGCAGAATAGCTGGTGAATTATAATGGTATGTGGTGATGATATCCCGTTTTCTTTAGATGGTAATTCCACTACAAGTTACGTTTTCTATGGGTAACTTGTTTATACAACACAGCTATTATCTGTATGATTATTAAATGGTGTCGGATTTTCCGACATAATTCCCCAGGGGGCTGCTCACGGGTCGAAGTCCTAATTAGAACAGACGAACACCGATACTCCTCCTTCGAATTATTAGATTAATTTGATGTTAGTAGTTAGTAATCACACATTTGTGTGTCTGTTCGTACAGGACGGATGTCCCGTACTAGAGTTGCAGGGGTTAGAAGTCTAATGCGATTTCATTTCCCTGTCAACTCTTGAAAGGCTAATATTCAAGCCTAATTACATATTATTTAACCCAGAAGACTGGATGTGATCAAGTACTACAGTCAAGTATGATTCAGGGACTGCAGTGAGATCAGTGACCTTAGATATAACTTGAAGTTTCTTCAGGTAACTGGTCACTGATATATAAACACTGAGGCCCATGGAATACATCTTGATTAAATAATAAATGTATCAAATCAGTCATCAGATTTATTGGGGTTTAATTTAGTTAATTGATTCAGAAGATTGAATAGCTCATCATTAAAGTAAAGTATGGTTCTGAGACTGCAGTGGGTTCAGTGACATTGGACGCAGTGACTTGTAGCTGTTTTAGGCTACTGTTCACTGATTTGCCACTGAGGCCTCATGAACTCATCTCCAGCTTTAAATGATGATACTAACATCAACCTCTGTTGGTATAGTCAGCTGTAATCTCCTTAGTATAATGCTACTGGAGAAATATAATCAGCTGACAAATTTAGATTTCTATTGGTATTGTTTATCTGCAGGCATAGGTCTCCTCAGGCTTGATACTGGGCCTGAGAGTAATTTACCTCCTGCAGAGTTTAACATGGTTATGCCCTGATATTTAGTAGGGCTACCAATGAATTGATGGTAGTAGTCTGTCCCCACAAGGACAGCCATTTGGCATTTGATTTGCTCAAATTTACCTGCAGCTGCTTGATAATAGCTTTCCAGGTCAGCATAATCAACTTGAGATTGTTGTGACAAATCTTCACATTTCTTGATCTGTCTTGTTAAGTGGCCTTTAAGACCTGCAAGGGTTCTTTTCATTCTCCCTGCATTATCCATACTGGCTAGTTGGTGAAGCCTTGTGGGACTTGTACTTGGGCTGCTCATAATACTGAACAAACACTAATGGTAGCCTAGGGTAAATTCTGCACTCACTAGGCAATAATCCTACCTCTACTAGAGGTTAGCACTTAAAATTAATACACATTATATATATACAATCATACACACTAATGATTTGAGTGATAAACCAGTGTCACTGGAAGTACCTTTAGGTTAGCTCTTCTATATCACCCTAGGATGGTAGAGACACTAATTAATCACTCAAAGGTGTAATGATCATAAGTAAATTATTATATATACAACTCAACTCGAGTTGATAAAAATTACACCCAAAATAGGGTCTGGACCATTCATTAATGGTGTTAGGTTATTCAATATAGTACAACTGACTATGGTAATAATGGGACTAAGATGAACGATAATAGTTCAACTAGTCAATGGTAATATCCTACCCTGATGTGGGTTGGCAATTAGTAAATATTATACTGTGATCACTAGTGCAATATATATTAAATAATTCTCTATTTGGAGAAATAATATACACAATTATTGATAATAGCCTCTTAATTAGCCTCTATGAAACTTCTAATATTATCTAGAAGTATTAAATATTATTAGTGACCGCGAAATAAAGTCCACAAAATTCGTTGATAATCTCTCGCGAAATGTAACACCACGAAATCCGTGAACAATCTCGCGAAGACACAGTCACTAATTTGGCTGGCTTCTATATTAGCGCTGTCATTTCACGAAATAACACGCCACCAAATCTGTGGGTGTGCATGAAACCGCTGACGAAGCTGAACTGGGCTGAGGGAGGCTCCTGAGCTCCCTCGAGGCAACGCCGCCGTCTTTGACTGGCTGGCCTTTGTTTAAATAACACTGCACTAGTATATTTAATGAATCCACTGGTTAACTGGTTCATCCGGTACTAAGATGACCAAATGTGGGTTCAAAGGACCGAATATTCCGGTTCCGAAGGTCCAAATAATGTGGGAACCGACCTGTGAGATTTATATTTATTTAATTTATATGAATTTATATTTACGTTAATTTATATACTTCGATAGCAATTTGTATAATGTTAAGTGGACTGTATTTCTGCAATAATCTCATAATCTCACAAATCGATCCTCTACACATTAGGGGGGGTTTATTAGTTTATATATATATGCAGCCAATCAAACTACAAATTTAACTACATACATTGAAGAGGTTCCTTATCTTATAGTACAGCAGGTTAGTCCACCAGGTATAACTAGGGTGTAGACACCAAATTATCCTCTTTGAGGTAGCTTCCATATCACCCAGTAACTGGTGCACAAAATCTTCCTCGTCTTGACCTGTCAAAAGTGCGCTAGCTGTGAAGCCAGAATCCTATATATGACAAGTATTTCAGAGAAAACTGTACATGGAACATTGAAGACCTGGCTTAATTACCTTTAGTTTGAGGCTTCCACGTGATCTAACCGGGTCACCCTATATCCTGACATTAATGGCCATAAATGAATGATAAACGGGTTTCGGATAGACACTTAACTTGAATTTGTAGACAGCGTGTTGAAAAATGGTACACCTTTGGTTTCCATAACACTACGTCCAAGTAAATTTAACAGGAGCCGAATTTGCTCCCGTGTGAGCCTCTGGTCTAGTATAAACAATGGCTGTTTAACACTCCATACTATTGACGTTACTGGCCGACATTGTCCAGAATGATAGGAGCCGAATTTGCTCCACACGTCTCGGAGGTGACACAACAATGGCTCCCTCCTTCCCCACTGACGCCTGGCCTACTTTGTCCAGATTTCAGAAAGTGATAGAAGGGTCACATTTACTCTACTTTAATATTGATAATTAAGTTAATTTATATAAGATGTTTTTATGATGGTAAAGTCCAAAGACTAATGTATTTAAGAATAATTCCCAGCAGAATAGCTGGTGAATTATAATGGTATGTGGTGATGATATCCCGTTTTCTTTAGATGGTAATTCCACTACAAGTTACGTTTTCTATGGGTAACTTGTTTATACAACACAGCTATTATCTGTATGATTATTAAATGGTGTCGGATTTTCCGACAATATGCAATAAAAACCGAACTTCTCCCCTTTTCAATATCTTATTCAGAATTTTAACAAGAAACAAATAAATGATTGAAAATGAAGTATTTAAGGTTATTATCTAATCAATTATGTGTTTGCATCTTTTTTATCGTATATATAATGAATAAAAAATTATATATAATTATATACCTATAAACTGAAAATTCACAAAAACGTGGAAAAACGGCAAAATATTGCCTTATTCGATGATGTTTTGTTTAAATCACATGAAGGAAAAGGGGATGATAAAGGTCAAAATATTGCTAAATTCGATGATTTTTCGTACGAAACAAAATGCAAGAAAACTTGCTTAAAATGCAATATTATGCGAAATTCTGAGATTTGAAGGCCAAATCACATATCGTGATGCTACATGAAATAGTATCGAAATATTGATAAAAATTAATATATATACGTAATATCAAACTACATGATTAACGTGAAAAAGTCACTATTTTACCATTTTTGAGGATTTTAACTTCAAATCATAGAGCGAGGTTTCGTATTATTTAGAACCAAGAAAAGACATATGACAATGATGTTTCCAATACAAATGATAAAAAACAATGTGTTTTCATTAGAATTAACTAAAATGTTCTTGATTTTCCGTTTAAATTACCGATGGAAGATGTACACGTAAAACCGCTCTAATCCGGCTGAAACGTCGATATATGCAATAAAAACCGAACTTCTCCCCTTTTCAATATCTTACTCAGTATTTTAACAAGAAGCAAATAGATGATTGAAAATGAAGTATTTAAGGTTATTATCTAATCAATTATATGTTTGTATCATTTTTATCGTATATATAATGAATTAATACCCATAGACTGAAAATTTACAAAAACGTGGAAAAACGGCAAAATATTGCCTAATTCGATGATATTTTGTTTAAATCACATAGAGGAAAAGGAGATGATAAAATGCGACATTCTGAGATATGAAGGCCAAATCACATATCGTGATACTACATGAAATAGGATCGAAATATTGGTAAAAATGAATATATTTACGTATTATCAAACTACATGATTAACGTGAAAAAGTCACTATTTTACCATATTTGAGGATTTTAACCTCAAATCATAGAGCGAGGTTTCGTATTATTTGGATCCAAGAAAAGACATATGACAATGTTGTTTCCAATACGAATGATAAAAAACAATGTGTTTTCATTAGAATTAACTAAAATGTTCTTGATTTTCCGTTTATATTACCGATGGAAGATGTACACGTAAAACCGCTCTAATCCGGCTGAAACGTCGATATATGCAATAAAAACCGAACTTCTCCCCTTTTCAATATCTTATTCAGAATTTTAACGAGAAACAAATAGATGATTGAAAATTAAGTATTTAAGGTTATTATCTAATCAATTATTATTTTGCATCATTTTTATCGTATATATAATGAATTAATACCTATAAACTGAAAATTCAATAAAACGTGGAAAAACGGCAAAATATTGCCTAATTCGATGATATTTTGTTTAAATCACATAAAGGAAAAGTAGACGATAAACGTCAAAATATTGCTAAATTCGATGATTTTTCGTACGAAACAAAATGCAAGAAAACTTGCTTATAATGCAATATTATGCGATATTCTGAGATTTGAAGGCCAAATCACATACCGTGAAACTACATGAATTAGTATCGAAATATTGGTAAAAATGAATATATTTACGTAATATCAAACTACATGATTAACGTGAAAATTCACTATTTTACCATATTTAAGGATTTTAACTTCAAATCATTGAGCGAGGTTTCGTATTATTTAGATCCAAGAAATGACATATGACAATGTTGTTTCCAATACGAATGATAAAAAACAATGTGTTTTCATTAGAATTAACTAAAATGTTCTTGATTTTCCGTTTATATTACCGATGGAAGATGTACACGTAAAAATATTGCCTTATTCGATGATGTTTTGTTTAAATCACATAAAGGAAAAGGGGATGATAAACGTCAAAATATTGCTAAATTCGATGATTTTTCGTACGAAACAAAATGCAAGAAAACTTGCTTAAAATGCAATATTATGCGAAATTCTGAGATTTGAACGCCAAATCACATATCGTGATACTACATGAAATAGTATCGAAGTATAAAAACCGAACTTCTCCCCTTTTCAATATCTTATTCAGAATTTAAACAAGAAACAAATAGATGATTGAAAATGAAGTATTTAAGGTTATTATCTAATCAATTATGTGTTTGCATCTTTTTTATCGTATATATAATGAATTAATACCTATAAACTGAAAATTCACAAAAACGTGGAAAAACGGCAAAATATTGCCTTATTCGATGATGTTTTGTTTAAATCACATGAAGGAAAAGGGGATGATAAACGTCAAAATATTGCTAAATTCGATGATTTTTCGTACGAAACAAAATGCAAGAAAACTTGCTTATAATGCAATATTATGCGAAATTCTGAGATTTGAAGGTCAAATCACATATCGTGATACTACATGAAATAGTATCGAAATATTGGTAAAAATGAATATATTTACGTAATATAAAACTACATGATTAACGTGAAAATTCACTATTTTTCCATATATGAGGATTTTAACTTCAAATCATTGAGCGAGGTTTCGTATTATTTAGATCCAAGAAAAGGCATATGACAATGTTGTTTCCAATACGAATGATAAAAAACAATGTGTTTCCAATACGAATGATAAAAAACAATGTGTTTTCATTAGAATTAACTAAAATGTTCTTGATTTTCCGTTTATATTACCGATGGAAGATGTACACGTAAAACCGCTCTAATCCGGCTGAAACGTCGATATATGCAATAAAAACCGAACTTCTCCCCTTTTCAATATCTTACACAGTATTTTAACAAGAAACAAATAGATGATTGAAAATGAAGTATTTAAGGTTATTATCTAATCACTTATGTTTTTGCATCATTTTTTCGTATATATAATGAATTAATACCCATAGACTGAAAATTCACAAAAACGTGAAAAAACGGCAAATTATTGCCTAATTCTATGATATTTTGTTTAAATCACATAAAGGAAAAGGAGATGATAAACGTCAAAATATTGCTAAATTCGATGATTTTTCGTGCGAAACAAAATGTAAGAAAACTTGCTTAAAATGCAATATTATGCGAAATTCTGAGATTTGAAGGCCAAATCATATATCGTGATACTACATGAAATAGTATCGAAATATTGGTAAAAATGAATATATTTACGTAATATCAAACTACATGAAAAACGAGAAAAAATTAACTATTTAACCATATTTGAGGATTTTAACTTCAAATCATAGAGCGAGGTTTCGTATTATTTAGATCCGAGAAAAGACATATGACAATGTTGTTTCCAAAACAAATGATAAAAAACAATGTGTTTTCATTAGAATTAACTAAAATGTTATTGATTTTCTGTGTATATTACCGATGGAAGATGTACACGAAAAACCGCTCTAATCCGGCTGAAACGTCGATATATGCAATAAAAACCGAACTTCTCCCCTTTTCAATATCTTATTCAGAATTTTAACAAGAAACAAATAGATGATTGAAAATGAAGTATTTAAGGTTATTATCTAATCAATTATGTGTTTGCATCTTTTTTATCGTATATATAATGAATAAAAAATTATATATAATTATATACCTATAAACTGAAAATTCACAAAAACGTGGAAAAACGGCAAAATATTGCCTTATTCGATGATGTTTTGTTTAAATCACATGAAGGAAAAGGGGATGATAAACGTCAAAATATTGCTAAATTCGATGATTTTTCGTACGAAACAAAATGCAAGAAAACTTGCTTAAAATGCAATATTATGCGAAATTCTGAGATTTGAACGCCAAATCACATATCGTGATACTACATGAAATAGTATCGAAGTATAAAAACCGAACTTCTCCCCTTTTCAATATCTTATTCAGAATTTAAACAAGAAACAAATAGATGATTGAAAATGAAGTATTTAAGGTTATTATCTAATCAATTATGTGTTTGCATCTTTTTTATCGTATATATAATGAATTAATACCTATAAACTGAAAATTCACAAAAACGTGGAAAAACGGCAAAATATTGCCTTATTCGATGATGTTTTGTTTAAATCACATGAAGGAAAAGGGGATGATAAACGTCAAAATATTGCTAAATTCGATGATTTTTCGTACGAAACAAAATGCAAGAAAACTTGCTTATAATGCAATATTATGCGAAATTCTGAGATTTGAAGGTCAAATCACATATCGTGATACTACATGAAATAGTATCGAAATATTGGTAAAAATGAATATATTTACGTAATATAAAACTACATGATTAACGTGAAAATTCACTATTTTTCCATATATGAGGATTTTAACTTCAAATCATTGAGCGAGGTTTCGTATTATTTAGATCCAAGAAAAGGCATATGACAATGTTGTTTCCAATACGAATGATAAAAAACAATGTGTTTCCAATACGAATGATAAAAAACAATGTGTTTTCATTAGAATTAACTAAAATGTTCTTGATTTTCCGTTTATATTACCGATGGAAGATGTACACGTAAAACCGCTCTAATCCGGCTGAAACGTCGATATATGCAATAAAAACCGAACTTCTCCCCTTTTCAATATCTTACACAGTATTTTAACAAGAAACAAATAGATGATTGAAAATGAAGTATTTAAGGTTATTATCTAATCACTTATGTTTTTGCATCATTTTTTCGTATATATAATGAATTAATACCCATAGACTGAAAATTCACAAAAACGTGAAAAAACGGCAAATTATTGCCTAATTCTATGATATTTTGTTTAAATCACATAAAGGAAAAGGAGATGATAAACGTCAAAATATTGCTAAATTCGATGATTTTTCGTGCGAAACAAAATGTAAGAAAACTTGCTTAAAATGCAATATTATGCGAAATTCTGAGATTTGAAGGCCAAATCATATATCGTGATACTACATGAAATAGTATCGAAATATTGGTAAAAATGAATATATTTACGTAATATCAAACTACATGAAAAACGTGAAAAAATTAACTATTTAACCATATTTGAGGATTTTAACTTCAAATCATAGAGCGAGGTTTCGTATTATTTAGATCCGAGAAAAGACATATGACAATGTTGTTTCCAAAACAAATGATAAAAAACAATGTGTTTTCATTAGAATTAACTAAAATGTTATTGATTTTCTGTGTATATTACCGATGGAAGATGTACACGAAAAACCGCTCTAATCCGGCTGAAACGTCGATATATGCAATAAAAACCGAACTTCTCCCCTTTTCAATATCTTATTCAGAATTTTAACAAGAAACAAATAGATGATTGAAAATGAAGTATTTAAGGTTATTATCTAATCAATTATGTGTTTGCATCTTTTTTATCGTATATATAATGAATAAAAAATTATATATAATTATATACCTATAAACTGAAAATTCACAAAAACGTGGAAAAACGGCAAAATATTGCCTTATTCGATGATGTTTTGTTTAAATCACATGAAGGAAAAGGGGATGATAAACGTCAAAATATTGCTAAATTCGATGATTTTTCGTACGAAACAAAATGCAAGAAAACTTGCTTAAAATGCAATATTATGCGAAATTCTGAGATTTGAAGGCCAAATCACATATCGTGATTCTACATGAAATAGTATCGAAATATTGATAAAAATTAATATATATACGTAATATCAAACTACATGATTAACGTGAAAAAGTCACTATTTTACCATTTTTGAGGATTTTAACTTCAAATCATAGAGCGAGGTTTCGTATTATTTAGAACCAAGAAAAGACATATGACAATGTTGTTTCCAATACAAATGATAAAAAACAATGTGTTTTCATTAGAATTAACTAAAATGTTCTTGATTTTCCGTTTAAATTACCGATGGAAGATGTACACGTAAAACCGCTCTAATCCGGCTGAAACGTCGATATATGCAATAAAAACCGAACTTCTCCCCTTTTCAATATCTTACTCAGTAGTTTAACAAGAAGCAAATAGATGATTGAAAATGAAGTATTTAAGGTTATTATCTAATCAATTATATGTTTGTATCATTTTTATCGTATATATAATGAATTAATACCCATAGACTGAAAATTCACAAAAACGTGGAAAAACGGCAAAATATTGCCTAATTCGATGATATTTTGTTTAAATCACATAAAGGAAAAGGAGATGATAAAATGCGACATTCTGAGATATGAAGGCCAAATCACATATCGTGATACTACATGAAATAGGATCGAAATATTGGTAAAAATGAATATATTTACGTAATATCAAACTACATGATTAACGTGAAAAAGTCACTATTTTACCATATTTGAGGAATTTAACCTCAAATCATAGAGCGAGGTTTCGTATTATTTGGATCCAAGAAAAGACATATGACAATGTTGTTTCCAATACGAATGATAAAAAACAATGTGTTTTCATTAGAATTAACTAAAATGTTCTTGATTTTCCGTTTATATTACCGATGGAAGATGTACACGTAAAAATATTGCCTTATTCGATGATGTTTTGTTTAAATCACATAAAGGAAAATGGGATGATAAACGTCAAAATATTGCTAAATTCGATGATTTTTCGTACGAAACAAAATGCAAGAAAACTTGCTTAAAATGCAATATTATGCGAAATTCTGAGATTTGAACGCCAAATCACATATGGTGATACTACATGAAATAGTATCGAAGTATAAAAACCGAACTTCTCCCCTTTTCAATATCTTATTCAGAATTTAAACAAGAAACAAATAGATGATTGAAAATGAAGTATTTAAGGTTATTATCTAATCAATTATGTGTTTGCATCTTTTTTATCGTATATATAATGAATTAATACCTATAAACTGAAAATTCACAAAAACGTGGAAAAACGGCAAAATATTGCCTTATTCGATGATGTTTTGTTTAAATCACATGAAGGAAAAGGGGATGATAAACGTCAAAATATTGCTAAATTCGATGATTTTTCGTACGAAACCAAATGCAAGAAAACTTGCTTAAAATGCAATATTATGCGAAATTCTGAGATTTGAAGGTCAAATCACATATCGTGATACTACATGAAATAGTATCGAAATATTGGTAAAAATGAATATATTTACGTAATATAAAACTACATGATTAACGTGAAAATTCACTATTTTTCCATATATGAGGATTTTAACTTCAAATCATTGAGCGAGGTTTCGTATTATTTAGATCCAAGAAAAGGCATATGACAATGTTGTTTCCAATACGAATGATAAAAAACTATGTGTTTCCAATACGAATGATAAAAAACAATGTGTTTTCATTAGAATTAACTAAAATGTTCTTGATTTTCCGTTTATATTACCGATGGAAGATGTACACGTAAAACCGCTCTAATCCGGCTGAAACGTCGATATATGCAATAAAAACCGAACTTCTCCCCTTTCCAATATCTTACTCAGTATTTTAACGAGAAACAAATAGATGATTGAAAATGATGTATTTAAGGTTATTATCTAATCAATTATGTGTTTGCATCATTTTTACCATATATATAATGAATTAATACCTATAAACTGAAAATTCACAAAAACGTGGAAAAACGGCAAAATATTCCCTTATTCGATGATGTTTTGTTTAAATCACATAAAGGAAAAGGGGATGATAAACGTCAAAATATTGCTAAATTCGATGATTTTTCGTACGAAACAAAATGCAAGAAAACTTGCTTAAAATGCAATATTATGCGAAATTCTGAGATTTGAAGGTCAAATCACATATCGTGATACTACATGAAATAGTATGGAAATATTGGTAAAAATGAATATATTTACGTAATATCAAACTACATGATTAACGTGAAAAAAGTAACTATTTTACCATATTCGAGGATATAACCTTCAAATCATAGAGCGATGTTTCGTATTTTTTAAATCCAAGAAAAGACATATGACAATGTTGTTTCCAATACAAATGATAAAAAACAATGTGTTTTCAATAGAATTAACTAAAATGTTCTTGATTTTCTGTTTATATTACCGATGGAAGATGTACACGTAAAACCGCTCTAATCCGGCTGAAACGTCGATATATGCAATAAAAACCGAACTTCTCACCTTTTCAATATCTTACTCAGTATTTTAACGAGAAACAAATAGATGATTGAAAATGAAGTATTTAAGGTTATTATCTAATCAATTATGTGTTTGCATCATTTTTATCGTATATATAATGAATTAATACCTATAAACTGAAAATTCACAAGAACGTGGAAAAACGGCAAAATATTGCCTAATTCGATGATATTTTGTTTAAATCACATAGAGGAAAAGGAGACGATAAACGTCAATATATTGCTAAATTCGATGATTTTTCGTACAAAACAAAATGCAAGAAAACTTGCTTATAATGCAATATTATGCGAAATTCTGAGATTTGAAGGCCAAATCACATATCGTGATACTACATGAAATAGTATCGAAATATTGGTAAAAATGAATATATTTACGTAATATGAAAAACGTGAAAAAAGTCACTATATAACCATATTTGAGGATTTTAACTTCAAATCATAGAGCGAGGTTTCGTATTATTTAGATTCAAGAAAAGACATATGACAATGTTGTTTCCAATACAAATGATAAAAAACAATGTGTTTTCATCAAAATTAACTAAAATGTTCTTGATTTTCCGTTTAAATTACCGATGGAAGATGTACACGTAAAACCGCTCTAATCCGGCTGAAACGTCGATATATACAATAAAAACCGAACTTCTCCCCTTTTCAATATCTTACTCAGTATTTAAACGAGAAACAAATAGTTGATTGAAGATGAAGTATTTAAGGTTATTATATAATCAATTATGTGTTTGCATCATTTTTATCGTATATATAATGAATTAATACCTATAAACTGAAAATTCACAAAAACGTGGAAAAACGGCAAAATATTGCCTAATTCGATGATATTTTGTTTAAATCACATAGAGGAAAAGGGGATGATAAACGTCAAAATATTGCTAAATTCGAGGATTTTTCGTACGAAACAAAATGCAAGAAAACTTTCTTAAAATGCAATATTATGCGAAATTCTGAGATTTGAACGCCAAATCACATATCGTGATACTACATGAAATAGTATCGAAGTATTGGTAAAAATGAATATATTTACGTAATATCAAACTACATGATTAACGTGAAAAAGTGACTATTTTACCATATTTGAGGATTTTAACTTCAAATCATAGAGCGAGGTTTCGTATTATTTAGATCCAAGAAAAGACATATGACAATGTTGTTTCCAATACGAATGATAAAAAACAATGTGTTTCCAATACGGATGATAAAAAACAATATGTTTCCATATGAATTAACTAAAATGTTATTGATTTTCCGTTTATATTACCGATGGAAATGTACACGTAAAACCGCTCTATTCCGGCTGAAACGTCGATATATGCAATAAAAACAGAACTACTCCCCTTTTCAATATCTTACTCAGTATTTTAACGAGAAACAAATAGATGATTGAAAATGAAGTATTTAAAGTTATTATCTAATCAATTATGTATTTGCATCATTTTTATCGAATATTTAATGAATTAATAACAAATAACTGAAAATTCACAAAAACGTGAAAAACCGCTAAATATTGCCTAATTCGAGGATGTTTTGTTTAAATCACATAAAGGAAAAGGGGATGATAAACGTCAAAAATTGCTAAATTCGATGATTTTTCGTACGAAACAAAATGCAAGAAAATTGCTTAAAATGCAATAGTATGCGACATTCTGAGATATGAAGGCCAACTCACATATCGTGATACTACATGAAATAGGATCGAAATATTGGTAAAAATGAATATATTTATGTAATATCAAACTACATGAAAAACGTGAAAAAATTAACTATTTAACCATATTTGAGGATTTTAACTTCAAATCATAGAGCGAGGTTTCGTATTATTTAGATCCGAGAAAAGACATATGACAATGTTGTTTCCAAAACAAATGATAAAAAACAATGTGTTTTCATTAGAATTAACTAAAATGTTATTGATTTTCTGTGTATATTACCGATGGAAGATGTACACGAAAAACCGCTCTAATCCGGCTGAAACGTCGATATATGCAATAAAAACCGAACTTCTCCCCTTTTCAATATCTTATTCAGAATTTTAACAAGAAACAAATAGATGATTGAAAATGAAGTATTTAAGGTTATTATCTAATCAATTATGTGTGTGCATCTTTTTTATCGTATATATAATGAATTAATACCTATAAACTGAAAATTCACAAAAACGTGGGAAAACGGCAAAATATTGCCTAATTCTACGATATTTTGTTTAAATCACATAAAGGAAAAGTAGACGATGAACGTCAAAATATTGCTAAATTCGATGATTTTTCGTACGAAACAAAATGCAAGAAAACTTGCATAAAATGCAATATTATGCGATATTCTGAGAATTGAAGGCCAAATCACATACCGTAAAACTACATGAATTAGTATCGAAATATTGGTAAAAATAAATATATTTACGTAATATCAAACTACATGATTAAAGTGAAAATTCACTATTTTACCATATTTGACGATTTTAACTTCAAATCATTGAGCGAGGTTTCGTATTATTTAGATCCAAGAAAAGACATATGACAATGTTGTTTCCAATACCAATGATAAAAAACAATGTGTTTCCAATACGAATGATAAAAAACAATGTGTTTTAATTAGAATTAACTAAAATGTTCTTGATTTTCCGTTTATATTACCGATGGAAGATGTACACGTAAAACCGCTCTAATCCGGCTGAAACGTCGATTTATGCAATAAAAACCGAACTTCTCCCCTTTTCAATATCTTACTCAGTATTTTAACGAGAAACAAATAGATGATTGAAAATGATGTATTTAAGGTTATTATCTAATCAATTATGTGTTTGCATCATTTTTACCGTATATATAATGAATTAATACCTATAAACTGAAAATTCACAAAAACGTGGAAAAACGGCAAAATATTGTCTTATTCAATGATGTTTTGTTTAAATCACATAAAGGAAAAGGGGATGATAAACGTCAAAATATTGCTAAATTCGATGATTTTTCGTACGAAACAAAATGCAAGAAAACTTGCTTAAAATGCAATATTATTCGAAATTCTGAGATTTGAAGGTCAAATCACATATCGTGATACTACATGAAATAGTATCGAAATATTGGTAAAAATGAATATATTTACGTAATATCGAACTACATGATTAACGTGAAAAAAGTAACTATTTTACCATATTTGATGATATTACCTTCAAATCATAGAGCGATGTTTCGTATTTTTTAAATCCAAGAAAAGACATATGACAATGTTGTTTCCAATACAAATGATAAAAAACAATGTGTTTTCAATAGAATTAACTAAAATGTTCTTGATTTTCTGTTTATATTACCGATGGAAGAAGTACACGTAAAACCGCTCTAATCCGGCTGAAACGTCGATATATGCAATAAAAACCGAACTTCTCCCCTTTTCAATATCTTACTCAGTATTTTAACGAGAAACAAATAGATGATTGAAAATGAAGTATTTAAGGTTATTATCTAATCAATTATGTGTTTGCATCATTTTTATCGTATATATAATGAATTAATACCTATAACTGAAAATTCACAAAAACGTGGAAAAACGGCAAAATATTGCCTAATTCGATGATATTTTGTTAAAATCACATAAAGGAAAAGGAGATGATAAACGTCAAAATATTGCTAAATTCGATGATTTTTCATACGAAACAAAATGCAAGAAAACTTGCTTAAAATGCAATATTATGCGAAATTCGGAGATATGAAGGCCAAATCACATATCGTGATACTAGATGAAATAGTATCGAAATATTGGTAAAAATGAATATATTTACGTAATATCAAACTACATGAAAAACGTGAAAAAATTAACTATTTAATCATATTTGAGGATTTTAACTTCAAATCATAGAGCAAGGTTTCGTATTATTTAGATCCAAGAAATGACATATGACAATGTTGTTTCCAATACAAATGATAAAAAACAATGTGTTTTCATTAGAATTAACTAAAATGTTCTTGATTTTCCGTTTATATTACAGATGGAAGATGTACACGAAAACATCTCTATTCCGGCTAGAACGTCGATATATGCAATAAAAACAGAACTCCTCCCCTTTTCAATATCTTACTCAGTATTTAAACGAGAAACAAATATTTGATTGAAAATGAAGTATTTAAGGTTATTATATAATCAATTATGTGTTTGCATCATTTTTATCGTATATATAATCAATTAATACCTATAAACTGAAAATTCACAAAAACGTGGAAAAACGGCAAAATATTGCCTAATTCGATGATATTTTGTTTAAATCACATAGAGGAAAAGGGGATGATACACGTCAAAATATTGATTCGAGGATTTTTCGTACGAAACAAAATGCAAGAAAACTTGCTTAAAATGCAATATTATGCGAAATTCTGAGATTTGAAGTCCAAATCACATATCGTGATACTACATGAAATAGTATCGAAATATTGATAAAAATTAATATATATACGTAATATCAAACTACATGATTAACGTGAAAACAGAAACTATTTTACCATATTTGAGGATTTTAACTTCAAAAAATAGAGCGATGTTTCGTATTATTTAGATCCAAGAAAAGACATATGACAATGTTGTTTCCAATACAAATGATAAAAACAATGTGTTTTCATTAGATTTAACTAAAATATTCCTGATTTTCCGTTTATATTACCGATGGAAGATGTACACGAAAACATCTCTATTCCGGCTGGAACGTCGATATATGCAATAAAAACAGAACTCCTCCCCTTTTCAATATATTACTCAGTATTTAAACGAGAAAGAAATAGTTGATTGAAAATGAAGTATTTAAGGTTATTATTTAATCAATTATGTGTTTGTATCATTTTTATCGTATATATATTGAATTAATACCTATAAACTGAAAATTCACAAAAACGTGGAAAAACGGCAAAATATTGCCTAATTCGATGATATTTTGTTTAAATCACATAGAGGAAAAGGGGATGATAAACGTCAAAATATTGCTAAATTCGATGATTTTTCGTACGAAACAAAATGCAAGAAAACTTGCTTAAAGTATAATATTATGCGAAATTCTGAGATTTGAACGCCAAAACACATATCGTGATACTACATGAAATAGTATTGAAATATTGGTAAAAATGAATATATTAACGTAATATCAAACTACATGATTAACGTGAAAAAGTCACTATTTTACCATATTTGAGGATTTTAATTTCAAATCATAGAGCGAGGTTTCGTATTATTTAGATCCAAGAAAAGACATATGACAATGTTGTTTCCAATACGATTGATAAAAAACAATGTGTTTCCAATACGGATGATAAAAAACAATGTGTTTCCATATGAATTAACTAAAATGTTATTGATTTTCCGTTTATATTACCGATGGAAATGTACACGTAAAACCGCTCTATTCCGGCTGAAACGTCGATATATGCAATAAAAACAGAACTTCTCCCCTTTTCAATATCTTACTCAGTATTTTAACGAGAAACAAATAGATGATTGAAAATGAAGTATTTAAGGTTATTATCTAATCAATTATGTGTTTGATCATTTTTATCGAATATTTAATGAATTAATAACAAATAACTGAAAATTTACAAAAACGTGAAAAACCGCTAAATATTGCCTAATTCAAGGATGTTTTGTTTAAATCACATAAAGGAAAAGGGGATGATAAACGTCAAAATATTGCTAAATTCGATGATTTTTCGTACGAAACAAAATGCAAGAAAACTTGCTTAAAATGCAATATTATGCGAAATTCTGAGATTTGAAGGTCAAATCACATATCGTGATACTCCATGAAATAGTATCGAAATATTGGTAAAAATTAATATATTTACGTAATATCAAACTACATGATTAACGTTAAAAAAGTAACTATTTTACTATATTTGAGGATATTACCTTCAAATCATAGAGCGATGTTTCGTATTTTTTAAATCCAAGAAAAGACATATGACAATGTTGTTTCCAATACAAATAATAAAAAACAATGTGTTTTCAATAGAATTAACTAAAATGTTCTTGATTTTCTGTTTATATTACCGATGGAAGATGTACACGTAAAACCGCTCTAATCCGGCTGAAACGTCGATATATGCAATAAAAACCGAACTTCTCCCCTTTTCAATATCTTACTCAGTATTTTAACGAGAAACAAATAGATGATTGAAAATGAAGTATTTAAGGTTATTATCTAATCAATTATGTGTTTGCATCATTTTTATCGAATATATAATGAATTAATACCTATAAACTGAAAATTCACAAAAACGTGGAAAAACGGCAAAATATTGCCTAATTCGTTGATATTTTGGTTAAATCACATAAAGGAAAAGGAGATGATAAACGTCAAAATATTGATAAATTCGATGATTTTTCGTACGAAACAAAATGCAAGAAAACTTGCTTAAAATGCAATATTTTGCGAAATTCGGAGATATGAAGGCCAAATCACATATCGTGATACTAGATGAAATAGTATCGAAATATTGGCAAAAATTAATATATTTACGTAATATCAAACTACATTAAAAACGTGAAAAAATTAACTATTTAATCATATTTGAGGATTTTAACTTCAAATCATAGAGCGAGGTTTCGTATTATTTAGATCCAAGAAATGACATATGACAATGTTGTTTCCAATACAAATGATAAAAAACAGTGTGTTTTCGTTAGAATTAACTAAAATGTTCTTGATTTTCCGTTTATATTACCGATGGAAGATGTACACGAAAACATCTCTATTCCGGCTGGAACGTCGATATATGCAATAAAAACAGAACTCCTCCCCTTTTCAATATCTTACTCAGAATTTAAACGAGAAATAAATTGTTGATTGAAAATGGAGTATTTAAGGTTATTATATAATCAATTATGTGTTTGCATCATTTTTATCGTATATATAATGAATTAATTCCTGTAAACTGAAAATTCACAAAAACGTGGAAAAACGGCAAAATATTGCCTAATTCGATGATATTTTGTTTATATCACATAGAGGAATAGGAGATGATACACGTCAAAATATTGATTCGAGGATTTTTCGTACGAAACAAAATGCAAGAAAACTTGCTTAAAATGCAATATTATGCGAAATTCTGAGATTTGAAGGCCAAATCACATATCGTGATACTACATGAAATAGTATCGAAATATTGATAAAAATTAATAAATATACGTAATATCAAACTACATGATTAACGTGAAAAAAGAAACTATTTTACCATATTTGAGGATTTTAACTTCAAAAAATAGAGCGATGTTTCGTATTATTTAGATCCACGAAAAGACATATGACAATGTTGTTTCCAATACAAATGATAAAAACAATGTGTTTTCATTAGAATTAACTAAAATATTCCTGATTTTCCGTTTATATTACCGATGGAAGATGTACACGAAAACATCTCTATTCCGGCTGAAACGTCGATATATGCAATAAAAACAGAACTCCTCCCCTTTTCAATATCTTACTCAGTATTTAAACGAGAAAGAGATAGTTGATTGAAAATGAAGTATTTAAGGTTATTATTTAATCAATTATGTGTTTGCATCATTTTTATCATATATATAATGAATTGATACCTATAAACTGAAAATTCAGAAAAACGTGGAAAAACGGCAAAATATTGCCTAATTCGATGATATTTTGTTTAAATCACATAGAGGAAAAGGGGATGATGAACGTCAAAATATTGCTAAATTCGATGATTTTTCGTACGAAACAAAATGCAAGAAAACTTGCTTAAAATGCAATATTATGCGAAATTCGGAGATATGAAGGCCAAATCACATATCGTGATACTAGATGAAATAGTATCGAAATATTGGTAAAAATGAATATATTTACGTAATATCAAACTACATGAAAAACGTGAAAAAATTAACTATTTAATCATATTTGAGGATTTTAACTTCAAATCATAGAGCAAGGTTTCGTATTATTTAGATCCAAGAAATGACATATGACAATGTTGTTTCCAATACAAATGATAAAAAACAATGTGTTTTCATTAGAATTAACTAAAATGTTCTTGATTTTCCGTTTATATTACAGATGGAAGATGTACACGAAAACATCTCTATTCCGGCTAGAACGTCGATATATGCAATAAAAACAGAACTCCTCCCCTTTTCAATATCTTACTCAGTATTTAAACGAGAAACAAATAGTTGATTGAAAATGAAGTATTTAAGGTTATTATATAATCAATTATGTGTTTGCATCATTTTTATCGTATATATAATGAATTAATACCTATAAACTGAAAATTCACAAAAACGTGGAAAAACGGCAAAATATTGCCTAATTCGATGATATTTTGTTTAAATCACATAGAGGAAAAGGGGATGATACACGTCAAAATATTGATTCGAGGATTTTTCGTACGAAACAAAATGCAAGAAAACTTGCTTAAAATGCAATATTATGCGAAATTCTGAGATTTGAAGTCCAAATCACATATCGTGATACTACATGAAATAGTATCGAAATATTGATAAAAATTAATATATATACGTAATATCAAACTACGTGATTAACGTGAAAACAGAAACTATTTTACCATATTTGAGGATTTTAACTTAAAAAAATAGAGCGATGTTTCGTATTATTTAGATCCAAGAAAAGACATATGACAATGTTGTTTCCAATACAAATGATAAAAACAATGTGTTTTCATTAGAATTAACTAAAATATTCCTGATTTTCCGTTTATATTACCGATGGAAGATGTACACGAAAACATCTCAATTCCGGCTGGAACGTCGATATATGCAATAAAAACAGAACTCCTCCCCTTTTCAATATATTACTCAGTATTTAAACGAGAAAGAAATAGTTGATTGAAAATGAAGTATTTAAGGTTATTATATAATCAATTATGTGTTTGTATCATTTTTATCGTATATATATTGAATTAATACCTATAAACTGAAAATTCACAAAAACGTGGAAAAACGGCAAAAATTGCCTAATTCGATGATATTTTGTTTAAATCACATAGAGGAAAAGGGGATGATAAACGTCAAAATATTGCTAAATTCGATGATTTTTCGTACGAAACAAAATGCAAGAAAACTTGCTTAAAGTGATATATTATGCGAAATTCTGAGATTTGAACGCCAAAACACATATCGTGATACTACATGAAATAGTATTGAAATATTGGTAAAAATGAATATATTAACGTAATATCAAACTACATGATTAACGTGAAAAAGTCACTATTTTACCATATATGAGGATTTTAATTTCAAATCATAGAGCGAGGTTTCGTATTATTTAGATCCAAGAAAAGACATATGACAATGTTGTTTCCAATACGAATGATAAAAAACAATGTGTTTCCAATACGGATGATAAAAAACAATGTGTTTCCATATGAATTAACTAAAATGTTATTGATTTTCCGTTTATATTACCGATGGAAATGTACACGTAAAACCGCTCTATTCCGGCTGAAACGTCGATATATGCAATAAAAACAGAACTTCTCCCCTTTTCAATATCTTACTCAGTATTTTAACGAGAAACAAATAGATGATTGAAAATGAAGTATTTAAGGTTATTATCTAATCAATTATGTGTTTGATCATTTTTATCGAATATTTAATGAATTAATAACAAATAACTGAAAATTCACAAAAACGTGAAAAACCGCTAAATATTGCCTAATTCAAGGATGTTTTGTTTAAATCACATAAAGGAAAAGGGGATGATAAACGTCAAAATATTGCTAAATTCGATGATTTTTCGTACGAAACAAAATGCAAGAAAACTTGCTTAAAATGCAATATTATGCGAAATTCTGAGATTTGAAGGACAAATCACATATCGTGATACTACATGAAATAGTATCGAAATATTGGTAAAAATTAATATATTTACGTAATATCAAACTACATGATTAACGTTAAAAAAGTAACTATTTTACTATATTTGAGGATATTACCTTCAAATCATAGAGCGATGTTTCGTATTTTTTAAATCCAAGAAAAGACATATGACAATGTTGTTTCCAATACAAATAATAAAAAACAATGTGTTTTCAATAGAATTAACTAAAATGTTCTTGATTTTCTGTTTATATTACCGATGGAAGATGTACACGTAAAACCGCTCTAATCCGGCTGGAACGTCGATATATGCAATAAAAACCGAACTTCTCCCCTTTTCAATATCTTACTCAGTATTTTAACGAGAAACAAATAGATGATTGAAAATGAAGTATTTAAGGTTATTATCTAATCAATTATGTGTTTGCATCATTTTTATCGAATATATAATGAATTAATACCTATAAACTGAAAATTCACAAAAACGTGGAAAAACGGCAAAATATTGCCTAATTCGTTGATATTTTGGTTAAATCACATAAAGGAAAAGGAGATGATAAACGTCAAAATATTGATAAATTCGATGATTTTTCGTACGAAACAAAATGCAAGAAAACTTGCTTAAAATGCAATATTTTGCGAAATTCGGAGATATGAAGGCCAAATCACATATCGTGATACTAGATGAAATAGTATCGAAATATTGGCAAAAATGAATATATTTACGTAATATCAAACTACATTAAAAACGTGAAAAAATTAACTATTAATCATATTTGAGGATTTTAACTTCAAATCATAGAGCGAGGTTTCGTATTATTTAGATCCAAGAAATGATATATGACAATGTTGTTTCCAATACAAATGATAAAAAACAGTGTGTTTTCATTAGAATTAACTAAAATGTTCTTTATTTTCCGTTTATATTACCGATGGAAGATGTACACGAAAACATCTCTATTCCGGCTGGAACGTCGATATATGCAATAAAAACAGAACTCCTCCCCTTTTCAATATCTTACTCAGAATTTAAACGAGAAACAAATTGTTGATTGAAAATGGAGTATTTACGGTTATTATATAATCAATTATGTGTTTGCATCATTTTTATCGTATATATAATGAATTAATACCTATAAACTGAAAATTCACAAAAAACGTGGAAAAACGGCAAAATATTGCCTAATTCGATGATATTTTGTTTAAATCACATAGAGGAAAAGGGGATGATACACGTCAAAATATTGATTCGAGGATTTTTCGTACGAAACAAAATGTAAGAAAACTTGCTTAAAATGCAATATTATGCGAAATTCTGAGATTTGAAGTCCAAATCACATATCGTGATACTACATGAAATAGTATCGAAATATTGATAAAAATTAATATATATACGTAATATCAAACTACATGATTAACGTGAAAACAGAAACTATTTTACCATATTTGAGGATTTTAACTTCAAAAAATAGAGCGATGTTTCGTATTATTTAGATCCAAGAAAAGACATATGACAATGTTGTTTCCAATACAAATGATAAAAACAATGTGTTTTCATTAGAATTAACTAAAATATTCCTGATTTTCCGTTTATATTACCGATGGAAGATGTACACGAAAACATCTCTATTCCGGCTGGAACGTCGATATATGCAATAAAAACAGAACTCCTCCCCTTTTCAATATATTACTCAGTATTTAAACGAGAAAGAAATAGTTGATTGAAAATGAAGTATTTAAGGTTATTATATAATCAATTATGTGTTTGTATATTTTTTATCGTATATATATTGAATTAATACCTATAAACTGAAAATTCACAAAAACGTGGAAAAACGGCAAAATATTGCCTAATTCGATGATATTTTGTTTAAATCACATAGAGGAAAAGGGGATGATAAACGTCAAAATATTGCTAAATTCGATGATTTTTCGTACGAAACAAAATGCAAGAAAACTTGCTTAAAGTGATATATTATGCGAAATTCTGAGATTTGAACGCCAAAACACATATCGTGATACTACATGAAATAGTATTGAAATATTGGTAAAAATGAATATATTAACGTAATATCAAACTACATGATTAACGTGAAAAAGTCACTATTTTACCATATTTGAGGATTTTAATTTCAAATCATAGAGCGAGGTTTCGTATTATTTAGATCCAAGAAAAGACATATGACAATGTTGTTTCCAATACGAATGATAAAAAACAATGTGTTTCCAATACGGATGATAAAAAACAATGTGTTTCCATATGAATTAACTAAAATGTTATTGATTTTCCGTTTATATTACCGATGGAAATGTACACGTAAAACCGCTCTATTCCGGCTGAAACGTCGATATATGCAATAAAAACAGAACTTCTCCCCTTTTCAATATCTTACTCAGTATTTTAACGAGAAACAAATAGATGATTGAAAATGAAGTATTTAAGGTTATTATCTAATCAATTATGTGTTTGATCATTTTTAACGAATATTTAATGAATTAATAACAAATAACTGAAAATTCACAAAAACGTGAAAAACCGCTAAATATTGCCTAATTCAAGGATGTTTTGTTTAAATCACAGAAAGGAAAAGGGGATGATAAACGTCAAAATATTGCTAAATTCGATGATTTTTCGTACGAAACAAAATGCAAGAAAACTTGCTTAAAATGCAATATTATGCGAAATTCTGAGATTTGAAGGTCAAATCACATATCGTGATACTACATGAAATAGTATCGAAATATTGGTAAAAATTAATATATTTACGTAATATCAAACTACATGATTAACGTTAAAAAAGTAACTATTTTACTATATTTGAGGATATTACCTTCAAATCATAGAGCGATGTTTCGTATTTTTTAAATCCAAGAAAAGACATATGACAATGTTGTTTCCAATACAAATAATAAAAAACAATGTGTTTTCAATAGAATTAACTAAAATGTTCTTGATTTTCTGTTTATATTACCGATGGAAGATGTACACGTAAAACCGCTCTAATCCGGCTGAAACGTCGATATATGCAATAAAAACCGAACTTCTCCCCTTTTCAATATCTTACTCAGTATTTTAACGAGAAACAAATAGATGATTGAAAATGAAGTATTTAAGGTTATTATCTAATCAATTATGTGTTTGCATCATTTTTATCGAATATATAATGAATTAATACCTATAAACTGAAAATTCACAAAAACGTGGAAAAACGGCAAAATATTGCCTAATTCTTTGATATTTTGGTTAAATCACATAAAGGAAAAGGAGATGATAAACGTCAAAATATTGATAAATTCGATGATTTTTCGTACGAAACAAAATGCAAGAAAACTTGCTTAAAATGCAATATTTTGCGAAATTCGGAGATATGAAGGCCAAATCACATATCGTGATACTAGATGAAATAGTATCGAAATATTGGTAAAAATGAATATATTTACGTAATATCAAACTACATGAAAAACGTGAAAAAATTAACTATTTAATCATATTTGAGGATTTTAACTTCAAATCATAGAGCGAGGTTTCGTATTATTTAGATCCAAGAAATGACATATGACAATGTTGTTTCCAATACAAATGATAAAAAACAGTGTGTTTTCATTAGAATTAACTAAAATGTTCTTGATTTTCCGTTTATATTACCGATGGAAGATGTACACGAAAACATCTCTATTCCGGCTGGAACGTCGATATATGCAATAAAAACAGAACTCCTCCACTTTTCAATATCTTACTCAGAATTTAAACGCGAAACAAATTGTTGATTGAAAATGGAGTATTTAAGGTTATTATATAATCAATTATGTGTTTGCATCATTTTTATCGTATATATAATGAATTAATACCTATAAACTGAAAATTCACAAAAACGTGGAAAAACGGCAAAATATTGCCTAATTCGATGATATTTCGTTTATATCACATAGAGGAAAAGGAGATGATACACGTCAAAACATTGATTCGAGGATTTTTCGTACGAAACAAAATGCAAGAAAACTTGCTTAAAATGCAATATTATGCGAAATTCTGAGATTTGAAGGCCAAATCACATATCGTGATACTACATGAAATAGTATCGAAATATTGATAAAAATTAATAAATATACGTAATATCAAACTACATGATTAACGTGAAAAAAGAAACTATTTTACCATATTTGAGGATTTTAACTTCAAAAAATAGAGCGATGTTTCGTATTATTTAGATCCAAGAAAAGACATATGACAATGTTGTTTCCAATACAAATGATAAAAACAATGTGTTTTCATTAGAATTAACTAAAATATTCCTGATTTTCCGTTTATATTACCGATGGAAGATGTACACGAAAACATCTCTATTCCGGCTGGAACGTCGATATATGCAATAAAAACAGAACTCCTCCACTTTTCAATATCTTACTCAGAATTTAAACGCGAAACAAATTGTTGATTGAAAATGGAGTATTTAAGGTTATTATATAATCAATTATGTGTTTGCATCATTTTTATCGTATATATAATGAATTAATACCTATAAACTGAAAATTCACAAAAACGTGGAAAAACGGCAAAATATTGCCTAATTCGATGATATTTCGTTTATATCACATAGAGGAAAAGGAGATGATACACGTCAAAACATTGATTCGAGGATTTTTCGTACGAAACAAAATGCAAGAAAACTTGCTTAAAATGCAATATTATGCGAAATTCTGAGATTTGAAGGCCAAATCACATATCGTGATACTACATGAAATAGTATCGAAATATTGATAAAAATTAATAAATATACGTAATATCAAACTACATGATTAACGTGAAAAAAGAAACTATTTTACCATATTTGAGGATTTTAACTTCAAAAAATAGAGCGATGTTTCGTATTATTTAGATCCAAGAAAAGACATATGACAATGTTGTTTCCAATACAAATGATAAAAACAATGTGTTTTCATTAGAATTAACTAAAATATTCCTGATTTTCCGTTTATATTACCGATGGAAGATGTACACGAAAACATCTCTATTCCGGCTGGAACGTCGATATATGCAATAAAAACAGAACTCCTCCCCTTTTCAATATCTTACTCAGTATTTAAACGAGAAAGAGATAGTTGATTGAAAATGAAGTATTTAAGGTTATTATATAATCAATTATGTGTTTGCATCATTTTTATCATATATATAATGAATTGATACCTATAAACTGAAAATTCAGAAAAACGTGGAAAAACGGCAAAATATTGCCTAATTCGATGATATTTTCTTTAAATCACATAGAGGAAAAGGGGATGATGAACGTCAAAATATTGCTAAATTCGATGATTTTTCGTACGAAACAAAATGCAAGAAAACTTGCTTAAAATACAATATTATGCGAAATTCTGAGATTTGAACGCCAAATCACATATACTACATGAAATAGTATCGAAGTATTGGTAAAAATGAATATATTTACGTAATATCAAACTACATTATTAACGTGAAAAAGTCACTATTTTACCATATTTGAGGACTCTAACTTCAAATCATAGAGCGAGGTTTCGTATTATTTAGATCCAAGAAAAGACATATGACAATGTAGTTTCCAATACGAATGATAAAAAACAATGTGTTTTCATTAGAAGTAACTAAAATGTTCTTGATTTTCCGTTTATATTACCGATGGAAGATGTACACGTAAAACCGCTCTAATCCGGCTGAAACGTCGATATATGCAATAAAAACCGAACTTCTCCCCTTTTCAATATCTTACTCAGTATTTTAACGAGAAACAAATAGATGATTGAAAATAATGTATATAACGTTATTATATAATCAATTATGTGTTTGCATCATTTTTACCGTATATATAATGAATTAATACCTATAAACTGAAAATTCACAAAAACGTGGAAAAACGGCAAAATATTGCCTAATTCGATGATATTTTGTTTAAATCACATAAAGGAAAAGTAGACGATAAACGTCAAAATATTGCTAAATTCGATGATTTTTCGTACGAAACAAAATGCAAGAAAACTTGCTTAAAATGCAATATTATGCGAAATTCTGAGATTTGAAGGTCAAATCACATATCGTGATACTACATGAAATAGTATCGAATTATTGGTAAAAATGAATATATTTACGTAATATCAAACTACATGATTAACGTGAAAAAAGTAACTATTTTACCATATTTGAGGATATTACCTTCAATATCAAACATCCCCAATATCCCTTCAATATCCCAAACATCCCCAATTCGACGCTTGAGACATATTTTGGAGCCAAAATCGGGTTCTCTGCACGTATTCGTAGTTTGAAATATTATCATTTTATACCGACATAATGCAAATTACTGAAAGCGGCGATGAGTCACGTTTTGCCAAAATCCCCCTGCAGTTTCAAAATATCCCAAACTTCCCAAATTCGACCCTTAAGCTATATTTTGGAGCCAAATTCTGACTGTCTGCACGTATTCGCAGTTTGAAATTACGACTTTTTATTCCGAAAAAATGTCATTTACTGAGAGCGGCGATGGATCACATTTTGCCCAAACCCTCCCTGCACTTTTCAAATGCATCCCTCTCTTCAGCCTCTGCATCACTCTCTTCAGCCTCTTCATCCCTCTCTTCAGCCTCTGCATTACTCTCTTCAGCCTCTGCATCACTCTCTTAAGCCTCTGCAACACTCTCTTTAGCCTCTGCATCACTCTCATAAGCCTATGCATCTCTCTCTTGACCATCTGCATCACTCTCTTAAGCCTCTGCATCACTCTCTTGATCCTCTGCATAACTCTCTTGAGCCTCTGCATCACTCTCTTGAGCCTCTGCATCACTCTCATGAGCCTCTGCATGTCTTACCACTGACACGATTTAGCCTCTGCAACACTCTCTTCAGCCTCTGCATCACTCTCTTAAGCCTCTGAGGCCTCTGCATCACTCTCTTGAACCTCTGCATCACTTTCTTGATCCTCTGCATCACTCCCTTGAGCCTCTGCATCAAACTTTTGAGCCTCTGCATCACTCTCTAGAGCCTCTGCTTCCCTCTCTTGATCCTCTGCATCACTCTCTTGAGCCTCTGCATCACTCTCTTGATCCTCTGCATCACTCTCTTGAGCCTCTGCATAACTCTCATGAGCCTCTACATCACTCTCCTGAGCCTCTGCATCACTCTCTTCAGCCTCTGCATCACTCTCTTGAGCCTCTACATCACTCTTTTGAGCCTCTGCATCCCTCTCTTAAGCCTCTGAAACACTCTCTTCAGCCTCTGCATCACTCTCTTAATCCTCTGCATCCCTCTCCTGATCCTCTGCATCACTCTCTTGAGCCTCTGCATCACTCTCTTGAGGTCTCTGCATCACTCTCTTAAGCCTCTGAATCCCTCTCTTGAGCCTCTGCATCACTCTCTCGAGCCTCTGCATCACTCTCTTGATCCTCTGCATCACTCTCTTGAGTCTCTGCATCACCCTCTTAAGCTTCTGCATCACTCTCTAGAGCCTCTGCATCACTCTCTTCAGCTTCTGCATCACTCTCATAAGCCTTTGCTTCCCTCTCTTGATCCTCTGCATCACTCTCTTGAGCCTCTGCATCCCTCTCTGGATCCTCAGCATCCCTCTCTTGAGCCTTTTGCAGCACTCTCTTGAGCCTCTGCATCAGTCTCTTGAGCCTCTGCATCCCTCTCTTCAGCCTCTGCATCACTCTCTTGAGCCCCTTCATTCCTCTATTAAGCCTCTGCATCACTCTCTTGAGCCTCTGCATCATTCTCACATATCGTGATACTAGATGAAATAGTATCGAAATATTGGTAAAAATGAATATATTTACGTAATATCAAACTACATGAAAAACGTGAAAAAATTAACTATATAATCATATTTGAGGATTTTAACTTCAAATCATAGAGCGAGGTTTCGTATTATTTAGATCCAAGAAATGACGTATGACAATGTTGTTTCCAATATAAATGATAAAAAACAATGTGTTTTCATTAGAATTAACTAAAATGTTCTTGATTTTCCGTTTATATTACCGATGGAAGATGTACACGAAAACATCTCTATTCCGGCTGGAACGTCGATATATGCAATAAAAACAGAACTCCTCCCCTTTTCAATATCTTACTCAGTATTTAAACGAGAAACAAATAGTTGATTGAAAATGAAGTATTTAAGGTTATTATATAATCAATTATGTGTTTGCATCATTTTTATCGTATATATAATGAATTAATACCTATAAACTGAAAATTCACAAAAAACGTGGAAAAACGGCAAAATAGTGCCTAATTCGATGATATTTTGTTTAAATCACATAGAGGAAAAGGGGATGATACACGTCAAAATATTGATTCGAGGATTTTTCGTACGAAACAAAATGCAAGAAAACTTTATTAAAATGCAATATTATGCGAAATTCTGAGATTTGAAGGCCAAATCACATATCGTGATACTACATGAAATAGTATCGAAATATTGATAAAAATTAATATATATACGTAATATCAAACTACATGATTAACGTGAAAAAAGAAACTATTTTACCATATTTGAGGATTTTAACTACAAAAAATAGAGCGATGTTTCGTATTATTTAGATCCACGAAAAGACATATGACAATGTTGTTTCCAATACAAATGATAAAAACAATGTGTTTTCATTAGAATTAACTAAAATATTCCTGATTTTCCGTTTATATTACCGATGGAAGATGTACACGAAAACATCTCTATTCCGGCTGGAACGTCGATATATGCAATAAAAACAGAACTCCTCCCCTTTTTAATATCTTACGCAGTATATAAACGAGAAACAAATAGTTGATTGAAAATGAAGTATTTATGGTTATTATATAATCAATTATGTGTTTGCATCATTTTTATCGTATATATAATGAATTAATACCTATAAACTGAAAATTCACAAAAACGTGGAAAAACGGCAAAATATTGCCTAATTCGATGATATTTTCTTTAAATCACATAGAGGAAAAGGGGATGATAAACGTCAAAATATTGCTAAATTTGATGATTTTACGTACGAAACAAAATGCAAGAAAACTTTCTTAAAATGCAATATTATGCGAAATTCTGAGATTTGAACGCCAAATCACATATCGTGATACTACATGAAATAGTATCGAAGTATTGGTAAAAATAAATATATTTACGCAATATCAAACAACATGATTAACGTGAAAAAGTCACTATTTTACCATATTTGAGGATTTTAAGTTCAAATCATAGAGCGAGGTTTCGTATTATTTAGATCCAAGAAAAGACATATGACAATGTTGTTTCCAATACGAATGATAAAACACAATGTGTTTCCAATACGGATGATAAAAAACAATGTGTTTCCATATGAATTAACTAAAATGTTATTGATTTTCCGTTTATATTACCGATGGAAATGTACACGTAAAACCGCTCTATTCCGGCTGAAACGACGATATATGCAATAAAAACAGAACTTCTCCCCTTTTCAATATCTTACTCAGTATTTTAACGAGAAACAAATAGATGATTGAAAATGAAGTATTTAAGGTTATTATCTAATCAATTATGTGTTTGCATCATTTTTATCGTATATTTAATGAATTAATAACAAATAACTGAAAATTCCCAAAAACGTGAAAAACCGCTAAATATTGCCTAATTCGAGGATGTTTTGTTTAAATCACATAAAGGAAAAGGGGGATGATAAACGTCAAAATATTGCTAAATTCGATGATTTTTCGTACGAAACAAAATGCAAGAAAACTTGCTTAAAATGCAATATTATGCGAAATTCTGAGATTTGAAGGCCAAATCACATATCGTGATACTACATAAAATAGTATCGAAATATTGGTAAAAATGTACATAATTTACGTAATATCAAACTACATGATTAACGTGAAAAAGTCACTATTTTACCATATTTGAGGATTTTAACTTCAAATCATAGAGCGAGGTTTCGTATTATTTAGGTCCAAGAAAAGACATATGACAATGTTGTTTCCTATACGAATGATAAAGCACAATGTGTTTCCAATACGGATGATAAAAAACAATGTGTTTTCATATGAATTAACTAAAATGTTATTGATTTTCCGTTTATATTACCGATGGAAATGTACACGTAAAACCGCTCTAATCCGGCTGAAACGTCGATATAAACAATAAAAACAGAACTTCTCCCCTTTTCAATATCTTACTCAGTATTTTAACGAGAAACAAATAGATGATTGAAAATGAAGTATTTAAGATTATTATCTAATCAATTATGTGTTTCCATAATTTTTATCGAATATTTAATGAATTAATAACAAATAACTGAAAATTCACAAAAATGTGAAAAACCGCTAAATATTGCCTAATTCAAGGATGTTTTGTTTAAATCACATAAAGGAAAAGGGGATGATAAACGTCAAAATATTGCTAAATTCGATGATTTTTCGTACGAAACAAAATGCAAGAAAACTTGCTTAAAATGCAATATTATGCGACATTCTGAGATATGAAGGCCAAATCACATATCGTGATACTACATGAAATAGGATCGAAAAATTGGTAAAAATGAATATATTTACGTAATATCAAACTACATGATTAACGTGAAAAAGTCACTATTTTACCATATTTGAGGATTTTAACTTCAAAACATAGAGCGAGGTTTCGTATTATTTGGATCCAAGAAAATACATATGACAATGTTGTTTCCAATACGAATGATAAAAAACAATGTGTTTTCATTAGAATTAACTAAAATGTTCTTGATTTTCTGTTTATATTACCGATGGAAGAAGTACACGTAAAACCGCTCTAATCCGGCTGAAACGTCGATATATGCAATCAAAACCAAACTTCTCCCCTTTTCAATATCTTACTCAGTATTTTAACGGGAAACAAATAGATGATTGAAAATGAAGTATTTAAGGTTATTATCTAATCAATTATGTGTTTGCATCATTTTTATCGTATATATAAAGAATTAATACCTATAACTGAAAATTCACAAAAACGTGGAAAAACGGCAAAATATTGCCTAATTCGATGATATTTTGTTTAAATCACATAAAGGAAAAGGAGATGATAAACGTCAAAATATTGCTAAATTCGATGATTTTTCATACGAAACAAAATGCAAGAAAACTTGCCTAAAATGCAATATTATGCGAAATTCGGAGATATGAAGGCCAAATCACATATCGTGATACTAGATGAAATAGTATCGAAATATTGTTAAAAATGAATATATTTACGTAATATCAAACTACATGAAAAACGTGAAAAAATTAACTATTTAATCATATTTGAGGATTTTAACTTCAAATCATAGAGCGAGGTTTCGTATTATTTAGATCCAAGAAATGACATATGACAATGTTGTTTCCAATACAAATGATAAAAAACAATGTGTTTTCATTAGAATTAACTAAAATGTTCTTGATTTTCCGTTTATATTACCGATTGAAGATGTACACGAAAACATCTCTATTCCGGCTGGAACGTCGATATATGCAATAAAAACAGAACTCCTCCCCTTTTCAATATCTTACTCAGTATTTAAACGAGAAACAAATAGTTGATTGAAAATGAAGTATTTAAGGTTATTATATAATCAATTATGTGTTTGCATCATTTTTATCGTATATATAATGAATTAATACCTATAAACTGAAAATTCACAAAAACGTGGAAAAACGCCAAAGTATTGCCTAATTCGATGATATTTTGTTTAAATCACATAGAGGAAAAGTGGATGATACACGTCAAAATATTGATTCGAGGATTTTTCGTACGAAACAAAATGCAAGAAAACTTGCTTAAAATGATATATTATGCGAAATTCTGAGATTTGAACGCCAAATCACATATCGTGATACTACATGAAATAGTATCGAAGTATTGGTAAAAATGAATATATTAACGTAATATCAAACTACATGATTAACGTGAAAAAGTCACTATTTTACCATATTTGAGGATTTTAACTTCAAATCATAGAGCGAGGTTTCGTATTATTTAGATCCAAGAAAAGACATATGACAATGTTGTTTCCAATACGAATGATAAAAAACAATGTGTTTCCAATACGGATGATAAAAAACAATGTGTTTCCATATGAATTAACTAAAATGTTATTGATTTTCCGTTTATATTACCGATGGAAATGTACACGTAAAACCGCTCTATTCCGGCTGAAACGTCGATATATGCAATAAAAACAGAACTTCTCCCCTTTTCAATATCTTACTCAGTATTTTAACGAGAAACAAATAGATGATTGAAAATGAAGTATTTAAGGTTATTATCTAATCAATTATGTGTTTGCATTATTTTTATCGAATATTTAATTTATTAATAACAAATAACTGAAAATTCACAAAAACGTGAAAAACCGCTAAATATTGCCTAATTCAAGGATGTTTTGTTTAAATCACATAAAGGAAAAGGGGATGATAAACGTCAAAATATTGCTAAATTCGATGATTTTTCGTACGAAACAAAATGCAAGAAAACTTGCTTAAAATGCAATATTATGCGACATTCTGAGATATGAAGGCCAAATCACATATCGTGATACTACATGAAATAGGATCGAAATATTGGTAAAAATGAATATATTTACGTAATATCAAACTACATGATTAACGTGAAAAAGTCACTATTTTACCATATTTGAGGATTTTAACTTCAAATCATAGAGCGAGGTTTCGTATTATTTGGATCCAAGAAAAGACATATGACAATGTTGTTTCCAATACGAATGATAAAAAACAATGTGTTTTCATTAGAATTAACTAAAATGTTCTTGATTTTCCGTTTATATTACCGATGGAAGATTTACACGTAAAACCGCTCTAATCCGGCTGAAACGTCGATATATGCAATAAAAACCGAACTTCTCCCCTTTTCAATATATTATTCAGAATTTTAACGAAAAACAAATAGATGATTGAAAATGAAGTATTTAAGGTTATTATCTAATCAATTATTATTTTGCATCATTTTTATCGTATATATAATGAATTAATACCTATAAACTGAAAATTCACAAAAACGTGGAAAAATGGCAAAATATTGCCTAATTCGATGATATTTTGTTTAAATCACATAAAGGAAAAGTAGACGATAAACGTCAAAATATTGCTAAATTCGATGATTTTTCGTACGAAACAAAATGCAAGAAAACTTGCTTATAATGCAATATTATGCGATATTCTGAGATTTGAAGGCCAAATCACATACCGTGAAACTACATGAATTAGTATCGAAATATTGGTAAAAATAAACATATTTACGTAATATCAAACTACATGATTAACGTGAAAATTCACTATTTTACCATATTTAAGGATTTTAACTTCAAATCATTGAGCGAGGTTTCGTATTATTTAGATCCAAGAAAAGACATATGACAATGTTGTTTCCAATACGAATGATAAAATGACAGGTCCAAATCTTTTTCCCTCGTCATAAACATAATTTTCAAATGAAGAAATTAAAAAAATTCCAGAAGTGAACACGAGAAACATCAAGAACATTTTCATCATTACAGATACGTTCATTTTGTGGATACTAAAGTTGGTGTTTTGCTAGTAACTCTTGTAAAACCTATATAAGATATATATATATATATATATATATATATATATATATATATATATATATATATATATATATATATATATATATATATATATATATATATATATATGGGTCCCCACATTGGCACCAGAGGTGGTACCCTCACAAATTTTTATATATATATATATATATATATATATATATATATATATATATATATATATATATATATATATATATATATATATATATATATATATATATATATATATATATATATATATATATATATATATATATATATATATATATATATATATATATATATATATATATATATATATATATATATATATATATATATATATATATATATATATATATATATATATATATATATATATATATATATATATATATATATATATGCAGTTCCGCCGGCCATTATTATAATGCAATATCTAACATCTGGTAATATAGTAAACTTGGAATTGGTGATAGGATTTGACCCCGGGTGTTGGAGAAGGTAGCTTTGGTGGCAGTGTTGGAGAAGGTGACAGCGATCATGAGGTTAAATGGGAGAGTTTGGAGGGGAAGAGATTGTAACAGTGCTAAGTGTTTTGCACTGTTTCATGTTATAATTGTGAGTTGCGTATGTGTGCAGGATTGATGGAGAGTGTCCTATCAGAGAGTTATAAGTCCTTGAAAGTCAACGTTTCATCAGTTTCGTCCCCACCCAATCAAACTTCATCTTCTCCATCACTACAATCGGTATCGTAACTACTACGGCATAAGTAATTGAATATCCAATGTAACTCGTCGAAAGTCAACGTTTCATCAGTTTCGTCTCCACTCAAGCAAACTTCATCTTCTCCATCACTACAATCGTAACCACTACAATCATCACTACAATCGTAACCACTACGACATAAGTAATTGATTTTCGAATGTAACTCGTCGAAAGTCAACGTTTCATCAGTTTCTTCCCCATTCGAAAAAGCTTCCGTTTCGTCTCCACTCAGGCAAACTTCATCTTCTCCATCACTACAATCGGTATCGTAACCACTCCAATCATCACTACAATCGTAACCACTACGGCATAAGTAATTGATTATCGAATGTAACTCGTCGAAAGTCAACGTTTCGTCCCCACTTGAACAAGCTTCCGTTTCATCCCCACATGAACAAGCTTCCGTTTCATCCCCACTTGAACAAGCTTCAGTTTCATCCCCACTTGAACAAGCTTCGGTTTCATCCCCACTAGAACAAGCTTCGGTTTCATCCCCACTTGAACAAGCTTCAGTTTCATCCCCACTTGAACAAGCTTCGGTTTCATCCCCACTTGAACAAGCTTCGGTTTCCTCCCCACTTGAACAAGCTTCGGTTTCATCCCCACTTGAACAAGCTTCGGTTTCATCCCCACTTGAACAAGCTTCAGTTTCTTCCCCACTCGAGGAATCTCTTACCTTCACATTGAATTCATCATCTAGCGGGTGGTGAGGAAGCCAACGGCTGATGATCAAGAAACCTTCTACAGCTCCGCCTATTATCAACAACGCACGAATTTTCTAGAATCTTTCAGTCATCTTCACCGCCATCATACCATTTTCACTAACGACAGAGCCAACGACGGGTCCATTAACGGGTCCGATGATGGAGCCAATGATGGGTTCATTAACGGGTCCAATGATGGGTCCATTAACGGGTCCAATGACGGAGCCAATGATGGGTCCATTAACGGGTCCAATGATGGAGCCAATGACGGGTCCATTAACGGGTCCAATGATGGAGCCAATGATGGGTCCATTTACGGGTCCAACGATTGAGCCAATGACGGGTCAATTTACGGGTCCAACGATTGAGCCAATGACAGGTCCAAATCTTTTTCCCTCGTCATAAACATGATTTTCAAATGAAGAAAATAAAAAAATTCCAGAAGTGACCGCGACAAACATCAAGAACATTTTCATCATTACGGATACGTTCATTTTGTGGATACTAAAGTCGGTGTTTTGCTAGTAACTCGAGTAATACCTATATAAGATATATATATATATATATATATATATATATATTGAGTTCCGCCGGCCATTATTATAATGCAATATCTAACATCTGGTAATATAGTAAACTTGGAATTGGTGATAGGATTTAACCCCGGGTGTTGGAGAAGGTAGCTTTGGTGGCAGTGTTGGAGAAGGTGACAGCGATCATGAGGTGAAATGGGAGAGTTTGGAGGGGGAGAGATTGTAACAGTGCTAAGTGTTTTGCACTGTTTCATGTTATAATTGTGAGTTGCGTATGTGTGGGGGATTGATGGAGAGTGTCCTATCAGAGAGTTATAAGTCCTTGAAAGTCAACGTTTCATCAGTTTCGTCCCCACCCAATCAAACTTCATCTTCTCCATCACTACAATCGGTATCGTAACTACTACGGCATAAGTAATTGAATATCCAATGTAACTCGTCGAAAGTCAACGTTTCATCAGTTTCGTCTCCACTCAAGCAAACTTCATCTTCTCCATCACTACAATCGTAACCACTACAGTCATCACTACAATCGTAACCACTACGACATAAGTAATTGATTATCGAATGTAACTCGTCGAAAGTCAACGTTTCATTAGTTTCTTCCCCATTCGAACAAGCTTCCGTTTCGTCTCCACTCAGGCAAACTTCATCTTCTCCATCACTACAATCGGTATCGTAACCACTCCAATCATCACTACAATCGTAACCACTACGGCATAAGTAATTGATTATCGAATGTAACTTGTCGAAAGTCAACGTTTCATCAGTTTCTTCCCCACTCGAACAAGCTTCCGTTTCGTCTGCACTCAAGCAAACTTCATCTCCATCACTACAATCGGTATCGTAACCTCTACGACATAAGTATTTGATTATCGAATGTAACTCGTCGAAAGTCAACGTTTCGTCCCCACTTGAACAAGCTTCCGTTTCATCCCCACTTGAACAAGCTTCAGTTTCATCCCCACTTGAACAAGCTTCGGTTTCATCCCCACTAGAACAAGCTTCGGTTTCATCCCCACTTGAACAAGCTTCAGTTTCATCCCCACTTGAACAATCTTCGGTTTCATCCCCACTTGAACAAGCTTCGGTTTCCTCCCCACTTGAACAAGCTTCGGTTTCATCCCCACTTGAACAAGCTCCGGTTTCATCCCCACTTGAACAAGCTTCAGTTTCTTCCCCACTCGAGGAATCTCTTACCTTCACATTGCATTCATCATGTAGCGGGTGGCGAGGAAGCCAACGGCTGATGATCAAGAAACCTGCCACAGCTCCGCCCATTATCAACAACGCACGAATTTTTAAGAATCTTTCAGTCATCTTCTCCGCCATCTTACCATCTTCACTAACGACAGAGCCAACGACGGGTCCATTAACGGGTCCAATGATGGAGCCAATGATGGGTTCATTAACGAGTCCAATGATGGAGCCAATGATGGGTCCATTAACGGGTCCAATGACGGAGCCAATGAAGGGTCCATTAACGGGTCCAATGATGGAGCCAATGACTGGTCCATTTACGGGTCCAACGATTGAGCCAATGACAGGTCCAAATCTTTTTCCCTCGTCATAAACATGATTTTCAAATGAAGAAAATAAAAAAATTCCAGAAGTGACCGCGACAAACATCAAGAACATTTTCATCATTACGGATACGTTCGTTTTGTGGATACTAAAGTTGGTGTTTTGCTAGTAACTCGAGTAATACCTATATAAGATATATATATATATATATATATATTGAGTTCCGAAGGCCATTATTATAATGCAATATCTTACATCTGGTAATATAGTAAACTTGGAATTGGTGATAGAATTTGACCCCGGGTGTTGGAGAAGGTAGCTTTGGTGGCAGTGTTGGAGAAGGTGACAGCGATCATGAGGTGAAATGGGAGAGTTTGGAGGGGGAGAGATTGTAACAGTGCTAAGTGTTTTGCACTGTTTCATGTTATAATTGTGAGTTGCGTATGTGTGCGGGATTGACGGAGGGTGTCCTATCAGAGAGTTATAACTCCTTGAAAGTCAACGTTTCATCAGTTTCGTCCCCACCCAATCAAACTTCATCTTCTCCATCACTACAATCGGTATCGTAACTACTACAGCATAAGTAATTGAATATCCAATGTAACTCGTCGAAAGTCGTTTCATCATTTTCGTCTCCACTCAAGCAAACTTCATCTTCTCCATCACTACAATCGTAACCACTACAATCATCACTACAATCGTAACCACTACGACATAAGTAATTGATTATCGAATGTAACTCGTCGAAAGTCAACGTTTCGTCCCCACTTGAACAAGCTTCCGTTTCATCCCAACTTGAACAAGCTTCCGTTTCATCCCCACTTGAACAAGCTTCAGTTTCATCCCCACTTGAACAAGCTTCGGTTTCATCCCCACTAGAACAAGCTTCGGTTTCATCCCCACTTGAACAAGCTTCAGTTTCATCCCCACATGAACAAGCTTCGGTTTCATCCCCACTTGAACAAGCTTCGGTTTCATTCTTACTTGAACAAGCTTCAGTTTCATCCCCACTTGAACAAGCTTCGGTTTCATCCCCACTTGAACAATCTTCAGTTTCTTCCCCACTCGAGGAATCTCTTACTTTCACATTGCATTCATCATCTAGCGGGTGGTGAGGAAGCCAACGGCTGATGATCAAGAAACCTGCCACAGCTCCGCCCATTATCAACAACGAACGAATTTTTAAGAATCTTTCAGTCATCTTCACCGCCTTCTTACCATCTTCACTAACGACAGAGCCAACGACGGGTCCATTAACGGGTCCAATGATGGAGCCAATGATGGGTTCATTAACGAGTCCAATGATGGAGCCAATGAAGGGTCCATTAACGGGTCCAATGACGGAGCCAATGATGGGTCCGTTTACGGGTCCAACGATTGAGCCAATGACGGGTTCATTTACGGGTCCAACGATTGAGCCAATGACAGGTCCAAATCTTTTTCCCTCGTCATAAACATGATTTTGAAATGAAGAAAATAAAAAAATTCCAGAAGTGACCGCGAGAAACATCAAGAACATTTTCATCATTACGGATACGTTCATTTTGCGGATACTAAAGTTGGTGTTTTGCTAGTAACTCTAGTAATACCTATATAAGATATATATATATATATATATATATATATATATATATATATATATATATATATATATATATATATATATATATTGAGTTCCGCCGGCCATTATTATAATGCAATGTCTAAAATCTGGTAATATAGTAAACTTGGAATTGGTGATAGGATTTGACCCCGGGTGTTGGAGAAGGTAGCTTTGGTGGCAGTGTTGGAGAAGGTGACAGCGATCATGAGGTTAAATGGGAGAGTTTGGAGGGGGAGAGATTGTAACAGTGCTAAGTGTTTTGCACTGTTTCATGTTATAATTGTGAGTTGCGTATGTGTGCGGGATTGATGGAGAGTGTCCTATCAGAGAGTTATAAGTCCTTGAAAGTCAACGTTTCATCAGTTTCGTCCCCACCCAATCAAACTTCATCTTCTCCATCACTACAATCGGTATCGTAACTACTACGGCATAAGTAATTGAATATCCAATGTAACTCGTCGAAAGTCAACGTTTCATCAGTTTCGTCTCCACTCAAGCAAACTTCATCTTCTCCATCACTACAATCGTAACCACTACAGTCATCACTTCAATCGTAACCACTACGACATAAGTAATTGATTATCGAATGTAACTCTTCGAAAGTCAACGTTTCATCAGTTTCTTCCCCATTCGGACAAGCTTCCGTTTCGTCTCCACTCAGGCAAACTTCATCTTCTCCATCACTACAATCGGTATCGTAACCTCTACGACATAAGTAATTGATTATCGAATGTAACTCGTCGAAAGTCAACGTTTCGTCCCCAATTGAACAAGCTTCCGTTTCATCCTCACTTGAACAAGCTTCCGTTTCATCCCCACTTGAACAAGCTTCCGTTTCATCCCCACTTGAACAAGCTTCGGTTTCATCCCCACTAGAACAAGCTTCTGTTTCATCCCCACTTGAACATGCTTCAGTTTCATCCCCACTTGAACAAGCTTCGGTTTCATCCACACTTGAACAAGCTTCGGTTTCATCCCCACTTGAACAAGCATCGGTTTCATCCCCACTTGAACAAGCTTCGGTTTCATCTCCACTTGAACAAGATTCAGTTTCTTCCCCACTCGAGGAATCTCTTACCTTCACATTGCATTCATCATTTAGCGGGTGGCGAGGAAGCCAACGGCTGATGATCAAGAAACCTGCCACAGCTCCGCCCATTATCAACAACGAACGAAATTTTAAGAATCTTTCAGTCATCTTCTCCGCCATCTTACCATCTTCACTAACGACAGAGTCAACGACGTGTCCATTAACGGGTCCAATGATGGAGCCAATGATGGGTCCATTAACGGTTCCAATGACGGAGCCAATGATGGGTCCATTAACGGGTCCAATGATGGAACCAATGACGGGTCCATTAACGGGTCCAACGATTGAGCCAATGACAGGTCCAAATCTTTTTCCCTCGTCATAAACATGATTTTCAAATGAAGAAAATAAAAAAATCCAGAAGTGACCGCGACAAACATCAAGAACATTTTCATCATTACGGATACGTTCATTTTGTGGATACTAAAGTTGGTGTTTTGCTAGTAACTCGAGTAATACATATATAAGATATATATATATATATATATATTGAGTTCCGACGGCCATTATTATAATGCAATATCTAACATCTGGTAATATAGTAAACTTGGAATTGGTGATAGGATTTGACCCCGGGTGTTGGAGAAGGTAGCTTTGGTGGCAGTGTTGGAGAAGGTGACAGCGATCATGAGGTGAAATGGGAGAGTTTGGAGGGGGAGAGATTGTAACAGTGCTAAGTGTTTTGCACTCTTTCATGTTATAATTGTGAGTTGCGTATGTGTGCGGGATTGACGGAGAGTGTCCTATCAGAGAGTTATAACTCCTTGAAAGTCAACGTTTCATCAGTTTCGTCCCCACGCAATCAAACTTCATCTTCTCCATCACTACAATCGGTATCGTAACTACTACGGCATAAGTAATTGAATATCCAATGTAACTCGTCGAAAGTCAACGTTTCATCAGTTTCGTCTCCACTCAAACAAACTTCATCTTCTCCATCACTACAATCGTAACCACTACAGTCATCACTACAATCGTAACCACTACGACATAAGTAATTGATTATCGAATGTAACTCTTCGAAAGTCAACGTTTCATCAGTTTCTTCCCCATTCGGACAAGCTTCCGTTTCGTCTCCACTCAGGCAAACTTCATCTTCTCCATCACTACAATCGGTATCGTAACCACTACAATCCTAACCACTACGGCATAAGTAATTGATTATCGAATGTAACTCGTCGAAAGTCAACGTTTCATCAATTTCTTCACCACTCGAACAAGCTTCCGTTTCGTCTGCACTCAAGGAAACTTCATCTCCATCACTACAATCGGTATCGTAACCTCTACGACATAAGTAATTGATTATCGAATGTAACTCGTCGAAAGTCAACGTTTCGTCCCCACTTGAACAAGCTTCCGTTTCATCCTCACTTGAACAAGCTTCCGTTTCATCCCCACTTGAACAAGCTTCCGTTTCATCCCCACTTGAACAAGCTTCGGTTTCATCCCCACTAGAACAAGCTTCTGTTTCATCCCCACTTGAACATGCTTCAGTTTCATCCCCACTTGAACAAGCTTCGGTTTCATCCACACTTGAAGAAGCTTCGGTTTCATCCCAACTTGAACAAGCTTCGGTTTCATCCCCACTTGAACAAGCTTCGGTTTCATCCCCACTTGAACAAGCTTCAGTTTCTTCCCCACTCGAGGAATCTCTTACTTTCACATTGCATTCATCATCTAGCGGGTGGTGAGGAAGCCAACGGCTGATGATCAAGAAACCTGCCACAGCTCCGCCCATTATCAACAACGCACGAATTTTTAAGAATCTTTCAGTCATCTTCTCCGCCATCTTACCATCTTCACTAACGACAGAGCCAACGACGGGTCCATTAACGGGTCCAATGATGGAGCCAATGTTGTTTCCAATACGAATGATAAAAAACAATGTGTTTCCAATACGGATGATAAAAAACAATGTGTTTCCACATGAATTAACTAAAATGTTATTGATTTTCCGTTTATATTACCGATGGAAAAGTACACGTAAAACCGCTCTATTCCGGCTGAAACGTCGATATTTGCAATAAAAACAGAACTTCTCCCCTTTTCAATATCTTACTCAGTATTTTAACGAGAAACAAATACATGATTGAAAATGAAGTATTTAAGTTTATTATCTAATCAATTATGTGTTTGCATCATTTTTATCGAATATTTAATAATTAATAACAAAAAACTGATAATTCACAAAAACGTGAAAAACCGCTAAATATTGCCTTATTCGAGGATGTTTTGTTTAAATCACATAAAGGAAAAGGGGATGATAAACGTCAAAATATTGCTAAATTCGATGATTTTTCGTACGAAACAAAATGCAAGAAAACTTGCTTAAAATGCAATATTATGCGACATTCTGAGATATGAAGGCCAAATCACATATCGTGATACTACATGAAATAGGATCGAAATATTGGTAAAAATGAATATATTTACGTAATATCAAACTACATGATTAACGTGAAAAAGTCACTATTTTACCATATATGAGGATTTTAACTTCAAATCATAGAGCGAGGTTTCGTATTATTTAGATCCAAGAAAAGACATATGACAATGTTGTTTCCAATACGAATGATAAAAAACAATGTGTTTTCATTAGAATTAACTAAAATGTTCTTGATTTTCCGTTTATATTAGCGATGGAAGATGTACACGTAAAACCGCTCTAATACGGCTGAAACGTCGATATATGCAATAAAAACCGAACTTCTTCCCTTTTCAATATCTTATTCAGAATTTTAACGAGAAACAAATAGATGATTGAAAATGAAGTATTTAAGGTTATTATCTAATCAATTATTATTTTGCATCATTTTTATCGTATATATAATGAATTAATACCTATAAACTGAAAATTCACAAAAACGTGGAAAAACGGCAAAATATTGCCTAATTCGATGATATTTTGTTTAAATCACATAAAGGAAAAGGAGACGATAAACGTCAAACTATTGCTAAATTCGATGATTTTTCGTACGAAACAAAATGCAAGAAAACTTGCTTAAAATGCAATATTATGCGACATTCTGAGATATGAAGGCCAAATCACATATCGTGATACTACATGAAATAGGATCGAAATATTGGTAAAAATGAATATATTTACGTAATATCAAACTACATGATTAACGTGAAAAAGTAACTATTTTACCATATTCGAGGATATTACCTTCAAATCATAGAGCGATGTTTCGTATTTTTTAAATCCAAGAAAAGACATATGACAATGTTGTTTCCAATACAAATGATAAAAAACAATGTGTTTTCAATAGAATTAATTAAAATGTTCTTGATTTTCTGTTTATATTACCGATGGAAGATGTACACGTAAAACCGCTCTAATCCGGCTGAAACGTCGATATATGCAATAAAAACCGAACTTCTCCCCTTTTCAATATCTTACTCAGTATTTTAACGAGAAACAAATAGATGATTGAAAATGAAGTATTTAAGGTTATTATCTAATCAATTATGTGTTTGCATCATTTATATAGTATATATAATGAATTAATACCAATAAACTGAAAATTCACAAAAACGTGGAAAAACGGCAAAATATTGCCTAATTCGATGATATTTTGTTTAAATCACATAGAGGAAAAGGGGGATGATAAACGTCAAAATATTGCTAAATTCGATGATTTTTCGTACGAAACAAAATGCAAGAAAACTTGCTTAAAATGCAATATTATGCGAAATTCTGTGATTTGAACGCCAAATCACATATCGTGATACTACATAAAATAGTATCGAAGTATTGGTAAAAATGAATATATTTACGTAATATCAAACTACATGATTAACGTGAAAAAGTCACTATTTTACCATATTTGAGGATTTTAACTTCAAATCATAGAGCGAGGTTTCGTATTATTTAGATCCAAGAAAAGACATATGACAATGTTGTTTCCAATACGAATGATAAAAAACAATGTGTTTCCAATACGGATGATAAAAAACAATGTGTTTCCACATGAATTAACTAAAATGTTATTGATTTTCCGTTTATATTACCGATGGAAATGTACACGTAAAACCGCTCTATTCCGGCTGAAACGTCGATATATGCAATAAAAACATAACTTCTCCCCTTTTCAATATCTTACTCAGTATTTTAACGAGAAACAAATACATGATTGAAAATGAAGTATTTAAGGTTATTATCTAATCAATTATGTGTTTGCATCATTTTTATCGAATATTTAATGAATTAATAACAAAAAACTGAAAATTCACAAAAACGTGAAAAACCGCTAAATATTGCCGAATTCGAGGATGTTTTGTTTAAATCACATAAAGGAAAAGGGGATGATAAACGTCAAAATATTGCTAAATTCGATGATTTTTCGTACGAAACAAAATGCAAGAAAACTTGCTTAAAATGCAATATTATGCGACATTCTGAGATATGAAGGCCAAATCACATATCGTGATACTACATGAATTAGTATCGAAATATTGGTAAAAATGAATATATTTACGTAATATCAAACTACATGATTAACGTGAAAATTCACTATTTTTCCATATTTGAGGATTTTAACTTCAAATCATTGAGCGAGGTTTCGTATTATTTAGATCCAAAAAAAGACATATGACAATGTTGTTTCCAATACGAATGATAAAAAACAATGTGTTTCCAAAACGAATGATAAAAAACAATGTGTTTTCATTAGAATTAACTAAAATGTTCTTGATTTTCCGTTTATATTACCGATGGAAGATGTACACGTAAAACCGCTCTAATCCGGCTGAAACGTCGATATATGCAATAAAAACCGAACTTCTCCCCTTTTCAATATCTTATTCAGAATTTTAACGAGAAACAAATAGATGATTGAAAATGAAGTATTTAAGGTTATTATCTAATCAATTATTATTTTGCATCATTTTTATCGTATATATAATGAATTAATACCTATAAACTGAAAATTCACAAAAACGTGGAAAAACGGCAAAATATTGCCTAATTCGATGATTGTTTGTTTAAATCACATAAAGGAAAAGTAGACGATAAACGTCAAAATATTGCTAAATTCGATGATTTTTCGTACGAAAAAAAATGCAAGAAAACTTGCTTATAATGCAATATTATGCGATATTCTGAGATTTGAAGGCCAAATCATATATCGTGATACTACATGAAATAGTATCGAAATATTGGTAAAAATGAATATATTTACGTAATATCAAACTACATGAAAAACGTGAAAAAATTAACTATTTAATCATATTTGAGGATTTTAACTTCAAATCATAGAGCGAGGTTTCGTATTATTTAGATCCAAGAAATGACATATGACAATGTTGTTTCCAATACAAATGATAAAAAACAATGTGTTTTCATTAGAATTAACTAAAATGTTCTTAATTTTCCGTTTATATTACCGATGGAAATGTACACGTAAAACCGCTCTATTCCGGCTGAAACGTCGATATATGCAATAAAAACAGAACTTCTCCCCTTTTCAATATCTTACTCAGTATTTTAACGAGAAACAAATAGATGATTGAAAATGATGTATTTAAGGTTATTATCTAATCAATTATGTGTTTGCATCATTTTTACCGTATATATAATGAATTAATACCTATAAACTGAAAATTCACAAAAACGTGGAAAAACGGCAAAATATTGCCTTATTCGATGATGTTTTGTTTAAATCACATAAAGGAAAAGGGGATGATAAACGTTAAAATATTACTAAATTCGATGATTTTTCGTACGAAACAAAATGCAAGAAAACTTGCTTAAAATGCAATATTATGCGACATTCTGAGATATGAAGGCCAAATCACATATCATGATACTACATGAAATAGGATCGAAATATTGGTAAAAATGAATATATTTACGTAATATCAAACTACATGATTAACGTGAAAAAGTCACTATTTTACCATATTTGAGGATTTTAACTTCAAATCATAGAGCGAGGTTTCGTATTATTTAGATCCAAGAAAAGACATATGACAATGATGTTTCCAAAACGAATGATAAAAAACAATGTGTTTTCATAAGAATTAACTAAAATGTTATTGATTTTCCGTTTATATTACCGATGGAAGATGTACACGTAAAACCGCTCTAATCCGGCTGAAACGTCGATATATGCAATAAAAACCGAACTTCTCCCCTTTTCAATATCTTATTCAGAATTTTAACGAGAAACAAATAGATGATTGAAAATGAAGTATTTAAGGTTATTATCTAATCAATTATTATTTTGCATCATTTTTATCGTATATATAATGAATTAATACCTATAAACTGAAAATTCACAAAAACGTGGAAAAACGGCAAAATATTGCCTAATTCGATGATATTTTGTTTAAATCACATAAAGGAAAAGTAGGCGATAAACGTCAAAATATTGCTAAATTCGATGACTTTTCATACGAAACAAAATGCAAGAAAACTTGCTTAAAATGCAATATTATGCGATATTCTGAGATTTGAAGGCCAAATCACATACCGTGAAACTACATGAATTAGTATCGAAATATTGGTAAAAATGAATATATTTACGTAATATCAAACTACATGATTAACGTGAAAATTCACTATTTTTCCATATTTGAGGATTTTAACTTCAAATCATTGAGCGAGGTTTCGTATTATTTAGATCCAAAAAAAGACATATGACAATGTTGTTTCCAATACGAATGATAAAAAACAATGTGTTTCCAAAACGAATGATAAAAAAAAAATGTGTTTTCATTAGAATTAACTAAAATGTTCTTGATTTTCCGTTTATATTACCGATGGAAGATGTACACGTAAAACCGCTCTAATCCGGCTGAAACGTCGATATATGCAATAAAAACCGAACTTCTCCCCTTTTCAATATCTTATTCAGAATTTTAACGAGAAACAAATAGATGATTGAAAATGAAGTATTTAAGGTTATTATCTAATCAATTATTATTTTGCATCATTTTTATCGTATATATAATGAATTAATACCTATAAACTGAAAATTCACAAAAACGTGGAAAAACGGCAAAATATTGCCTAATTCGATGATTGTTTGTTTAAATCACATAAAGGAAAAGTAGACGATAAACGTCAAAATATTGCTAAATTCGATGATTTTTCGTACGAAAAAAAATGCAAGAAAACTTGCTTATAATGCAATATTATGCGATATTCTGAGATTTGAAGGCCAAATCATATATCGTGATACTACATGAAATAGTATCGAAATATTGGTAAAAATGAATATATTTACGTAATATCAAACTACATGAAAAACGTGAAAAAATTAACTATTTAATCATATTTGAGGATTTTAACTTCAAATCATAGAGCGAGGTTTCGTATTATTTAGATCCAAGAAATGACATATGACAATGTTGTTTCCAATACAAATGATAAAAAACAATGTGTTTTCATTAGAATTAACTAAAATGTTCTTAATTTTCCGTTTATATTACCGATGGAAATGTACACGTAAAACCGCTCTATTCCGGCTGAAACGTCGATATATGCAATAAAAACAGAACTTCTCCCCTTTTCAATATCTTACTCAGTATTTTAACGAGAAACAAATAGATGATTGAAAATGATGTATTTAAGGTTATTATCTATTCAATTATGTGTTTGCATCATTTTTACCGTATATATAATGAATTAATACCTATAAACTGAAAATTCACAAAAACGTGGAAAAACGGCAAAATATTGCCTTATTCGATGATGTTTTGTTTAAATCACATAAAGGAAAAGGGGATGATAAACGTTAAAATATTACTAAATTCGATGATTTTTCGTACGAAACAAAATGCAAGAAAACTTGCTTAAAATGCAATATTATGCGAAATTCTGAGATTTGAAGGTCAAATCACATATCGTGATACTGCATGAAATAGTATCGAAATATTGGTAAAAATGAATATATTTACGTAATATCAAACTACATGATTAACGTGAAAAAGTAACTATTTTACCATATTCGAGGATATTACCTTCAAATCATAGAGCGATGTTTCGTATTTTTTAAATCCAAGAAAAGACATATGACAATGTTGTTTCCAATACAAATGATAAAAAACAATGTGTTTTCAATAGAATTAATTAAAATGTTCTTGATTTTCTGTTTATATTACCGATGGAAGATGTACACGTAAAACCGCTCTAATCCGGCTGAAACGTCGATATATGCAATAAAAACCGAACTTCTCCCCTTTTCAATATCTTACTCAGTATTTTAACGAGAAACAAATAGATGATTGAAAATGAAGTATTTAAGGTTATTATCTAATCAATTATGTGTTTGCATCATTTATATAGTATATATAATGAATTAATACCAATAAACTGAAAATTCACAAAAACGTGGAAAAACGGCAAAATATTGCCTAATTCGATGATATTTTGTTTAAATCACATAGAGGAAAAGGGGATGATAAACGTCAAAATATTGCTAAATTCGATGATTTTTCGTACGAAACAAAATGCAAGAAAACTTGCTTAAAATGCAATATTATGCGAAATTCTGAGATTTGAACGCCAAATCACATATTGTGATACTACATAAAATAGTATCGAAGTATTGGTAAAAATGAATATATTTACGTAATATCAAACTACATGATTAACGTGAAAAAGTCACTATTTTACCATATTTGAGGATTTTAACTTCAAATCATAGAGCGAGGTTTCGTATTATTTAGATCCAAGAAAAGACATATGACAATGTTGTTTCCAATACGAATGATAAAAAACAATGTGTTTCCAATACGGATGATAAAAAACAATGTGTTTCCACATGAATTAACTAAAATGTTATTGATTTTCCGTTTATATTACCGATGGAAAAGTACACGTAAAACCGCTCTATTCCGGCTGAAACGTCGATATTTGCAATAAAAACAGAACTTCTCCCCTTTTCAATATCTTACTCAGTATTTTAACGAGAAACAAATACATGATTGAAAATGAAGTATTTAAGTTTATTATCTAATCAATTATGTGTTTGCATCATTTTTATCGAATATTTAATAATTAATAACAAAAAACTGATAATTCACAAAAACGTGAAAAACCGCTAAATATTGCCTTATTCGAGGATGTTTTGTTTAAATCACATAAAGGAAAAGGGGATGATAAACGTCAAAATATTGCTAAATTCGATGATTTTTCGTACGAAACAAAATGCAAGAAAACTTGCTTAAAATGCAATATTATGCGACATTCTGAGATATGAAGGCCAAATCACATATCGTGATACTACATGAAATAGGATCGAAATATTGGTAAAAATGAATATATTTACGTAATATCAAACTACATGATTAACGTGAAAAAGTCACTATTTTACCATATATGAGGATTTTAACTTCAAATCATAGAGCGAGGTTTCGTATTATTTAGATCCAAGAAAAGACATATGACAATGTTGTTTCCAATACGAATGATAAAAAACAATGTGTTTTCATTAGAATTAACTAAAATGTTCTTGATTTTCCGTTTATATTAGCGATGGAAGATGTACACGTAAAACCGCTCTAATACGGCTGAAACGTCGATATATGCAATAAAAACCGAACTTCTTCCCTTTTCAATATCTTATTCAGAATTTTAACGAGAAACAAATAGATGATTGAAAATGAAGTATTTAAGGTTATTATCTAATCAATTATTATTTTGCATCATTTTTATCGTATATATAATGAATTAATACCTATAAACTGAAAATTCACAAAAACGTGGAAAAACGGCAAAATATTGCCTAATTCGATGATATTTTGTTTAAATCACATAAAGGAAAAGGAGACGATAAACGTCAAACTATTGCTAAATTCGATGATTTTTCGTACGAAACAAAATGCAAGAAAACTTGCTTAAAATGCAATATTATGCGACATTCTGAGATATGAAGGCCAAATCACATATCGTGATACTACATGAAATAGGATCGAAATATTGGTAAAAATGAATATATTTACGTAATATCAAACTACATGATTAACGTGAAAAAGTAACTATTTTACCATATTCGAGGATATTACCTTCAAATCATAGAGCGATGTTTCGTATTTTTTAAATCCAAGAAAAGACATATGACAATGTTGTTTCCAATACAAATGATAAAAAACAATGTGTTTTCAATAGAATTAATTAAAATGTTCTTGATTTTCTGTTTATATTACCGATGGAAGATGTACACGTAAAACCGCTCTAATCCGGCTGAAACGTCGATATATGCAATAAAAACCGAACTTCTCCCCTTTTCAATATCTTACTCAGTATTTTAACGAGAAACAAATAGATGATTGAAAATGAAGTATTTAAGGTTATTATCTAATCAATTATGTGTTTGCATCATTTATATAGTATATATAATGAATTAATACCAATAAACTGAAAATTCACAAAAACGTGGAAAAACGGCAAAATATTGCCTAATTCGATGATATTTTGTTTAAATCACATAGAGGAAAAGGGGGATGATAAACGTCAAAATATTGCTAAATTCGATGATTTTTCGTACGAAACAAAATGCAAGAAAACTTGCTTAAAATGCAATATTATGCGAAATTCTGAGATTTGAACGCCAAATCACATATCGTGATACTACATAAAATAGTATCGAAGTATTGGTAAAAATGAATATATTTACGTAATATCAAACTACATGATTAACGTGAAAAAGTCACTATTTTACCATATTTGAGGATTTTAACTTCAAATCATAGAGCGAGGTTTCGTATTATTTAGATCCAAGAAAAGACATATGACAATGTTGTTTCCAATACGAATGATAAAAAACAATGTGTTTCCAATACGGATGATAAAAAACAATGTGTTTCCACATGAATTAACTAAAATGTTATTGATTTTCCGTTTATATTACCGATGGAAATGTACACGTAAAACCGCTCTATTCCGGCTGAAACGTCGATATATGCAATAAAAACATAACTTCTCCCCTTTTCAATATCTTACTCAGTATTTTAACGAGAAACAAATACATGATTGAAAATGAAGTATTTAAGGTTATTATCTAATCAATTATGTGTTTGCATCATTTTTATCGAATATTTAATGAATTAATAACAAAAAACTGAAAATTCACAAAAACGTGAAAAACCGCTAAATATTGCCGAATTCGAGGATGTTTTGTTTAAATCACATAAAGGAAAAGGGGATGATAAACGTCAAAATATTGCTAAATTCGATGATTTTTCGTACGAAACAAAATGCAAGAAAACTTGCTTAAAATGCAATATTATGCGACATTCTGAGATATGAAGGCCAAATCACATATCGTGATACTACATGAAATAGGATCGAAATATTGGTAAAAATGAATATATTTACGTAATATCAAACTACATGATTAACGTGAAAAAGTCACTATTTTACCATATATGAGGATTTTAACTTCAAATCATAGAGCGAGGTTTCGTATTATTTAGATCCAAGAAGAGACATATGACAATGTTGTTTCCAATACGAATGATAAAAAACAATGTGTTTTCATTAGAATTAACTAAAATGTTCTTGATTTTCCGTTTATATTAGCGATGGAAGATGTACACGTAAAACCGCTCTAATACGGCTGAAACGTCGATATATGCAATAAAAACCGAACTTCTTCCCTTTTCAATATCTTATTCAGAATTTTAACGAGAAACAAATAGATGATTGAAAATGAAGTATTTAAGGTTATTATCTAATCAATTATTATTTTGCATCATTTTTATCGTATATATAATGAATTAATACCTATAAACTGAAAATTCACAAAAACGTGGAAAAACGGCAAAATATTGCCTAATTCGATGATATTTTGTTTAAATCACATAAAGGAAAAGGAGACGATAAACGTCAAACTATTGCTAAATTCGATGATTTTTCGTACGAAACAAAATGCAAGAAAACTTGCTTAAAATGCAATATTATGCGAAATTCTGAGATTTGAAGGCTAAATCACATATCGTGATACTACATGAAATAGTATCGAAATATTGGTAAAAATGAATATATTTACGTAATATCAAACTACATGAAAAACGTGAAAAAAGTCACTATATAACCATATTTGAGGATTTTAACTTCAAATCATAGAGCGAGGTTTCGTATTATTTAGATCCAAGAAAAGACATATGACAATGTTGTTTCTAATACAAATGATAAAAAACAATGTGTTTTCATTAGAATTAACTAAAATGTTCTTCATTTTCCATTTAAATTACCGATGGAAGATGTACACGTAAAACCGCTCTAATCCGGCTGAAACGTCGATATATGCAATAAAAACCGAACTTCTCCCCTTTTCAATATCTTACTCAGTATTTTAACAAGAAGCAAATAGATGATTGAAAATGAAGTATTTAAGGTTATTATCTAATCAATTATGTGTTTGTATCATTTTTATCGTATATATAATGAATTAATACCCATAGACTGAAAATTCACAAAAACGTGGAAAAACGGCAAAATATTGCCTAATTCGATGATATTTTGTTTAAATCACATAAAGGAAAAGGAGATGATAAAATGCGACATTCTGAGATATGAAGGCCAAATCACATATCATGATACTACATGAAATAGGATCGAAATATTGGTAAAAATGAATATATTTACGTAATATCAAACTACATGATTAACGTGAAAAAGTCACTATTTTACCATATTTGAGGATTTTAACTTCAAATCATAGAGCGAGGTTTCGTATTATTTAGATCCAAGAAAAGACATATGACAATGATGTTTCCAAAACGAATGATAAAAAACAATGTGTTTTCATAAGAATTAACTAAAATGTTATTGATTTTCCGTTTATATTACCGATGGAAGATGTACACGTAAAACCGCTCTAATCCGGCTGAAACGTCGATATATGCAATAAAAACCGAACTTCTCCCCTTTTCAATATCTTATTCAGAATTTTAACGAGAAACAAATAGATGATTGAAAATGAAGTATTTAAGGTTATTATCTAATCAATTATTATTTTGCATCATTTTTATCGTATATATAATGAATTAATACCTATAAACTGAAAATTCACAAAAACGTGGAAAAACGGCAAAATATTGCCTAATTCGATGATATTTTGTTTAAATCACATAAAGGAAAAGTAGGCGATAAACGTCAAAATATTGCTAAATTCGATGACTTTTCGTACGAAACAAAATGCAAGAAAACTTGCTTAAAATGCAATATTATGCGATATTCTGAGATTTGAAGGCCAAATCACATACCGTGAAACTACATGAATTAGTATCGAAATATTGGTAAAAATGAATATATTTACGTAATATCAAACTACATGATTAACGTGAAAATTCACTATTTTTCCATATTTGAGGATTTTAACTTCAAATCATTGAGCGAGGTTTCGTATTATTTAGATCCAAAAAAAGACATATGACAATGTTGTTTCCAATACGAATGATAAAAAACAATGTGTTTCCAAAACGAATGATAAAAAACAATGTGTTTTCATTAGAATTAACTAAAATGTTCTTCATTTTCCATTTAAATTACCGATGGAAGATGTACACGTAAAACCGCTCTAATCCGGCTGAAACGTCGATATATGCAATAAAAACCGAACTTCTCCCCTTTTCAATATCTTACTCAGTATTTTAACAAGAAGCAAATAGATGATTGAAAATGAAGTATTTAAGGTTATTATCTAATCAATTATGTGTTTGTATCATTTTTATCGTATATATAATGAATTAATACCCATAGACTGAAAATTCACAAAAACGTGGAAAAACGGCAAAATATTGCCTAATTCGATGATATTTTGTTTAAATCACATAAAGGAAAAGGAGATGATAAAATGCGACATTCTGAGATATGAAGGCCAAATCACATATCATGATACTACATGAAATAGGATCGAAATATTGGTAAAAATGAATATATTTACGTAATATCAAACTACATGATTAACGTGAAAAAGTCACTATTTTACCATATTTGAGGATTTTAACTTCAAATCATAGAGCGAGGTTTCGTATTATTTAGATCCAAGAAAAGACATATGACAATGATGTTTCCAAAACGAATGATAAAAAACAATGTGTTTTCATAAGAATTAACTAAAATGTTATTGATTTTCCGTTTATATTACCGATGGAAGATGTACACGTAAAACCGCTCTAATCCGGCTGAAACGTCGATATATGCAATAAAAACCGAACTTCTCCCCTTTTCAATATCTTATTCAGAATTTTAACGAGAAACAAATAGATGATTGAAAATGAAGTATTTAAGGTTATTATCTAATCAATTATTATTTTGCATCAGTTTTATCGTATATATAATGAATTAATACCTATAAACTGAAAATTCACAAAAACGTGGAAAAACGGCAAAATATTGCCTAATTCGATGATATTTTGTTTAAATCACATAAAGGAAAAGTAGGCGATAAACGTCAAAATATTGCTAAATTCGATGACTTTTCGTACGAAACAAAATGCAAGAAAACTTGCTTAAAATGCAATATTATGCGATATTCTGAGATTTGAAGGCCAAATCACATACCGTGAAACTACATGAATTAGTATCGAAATATTGGTAAAAATGAATATATTTACGTAATATCAAACTACATGATTAACGTGAAAATTCACTATTTTTCCATATTTGAGGATTTTAACTTCAAATCATTGAGCGAGGTTTCGTATTATTTAGATCCAAAAAAAGACATATGACAATGTTGTTTCCAATACGAATGATAAAAAACAATGTGTTTCCAAAACGAATGATAAAAAACAATGTGTTTTCATTAGAATTAACTAAAATGTTCTTGATTTTCCGTTTATATTACCAATGGAAGATGTACACGTAAAACCGCTCTAATCCGGCTGAAACGTCGATATATGCAATAAAAACCGAACTTCTCCCCTTTTCAATATCTTATTCAGAATTTTAACGAGAAACAAATAGATGATTGAAAATGAAGTATTTAAGGTTATTATCTAATCAATTATTATTTTGCATCATTTTTATCGTATATATAATGAATTAATACCTATAAACTGAAAATTCACAAAAACGTGGAAAAACGGCAAAATATTGCCTAATTCGATGATTGTTTGTTTAAATCACATAAAGGAAAAGTAGACGATAAACGTCAAAATATTGCTAAATTCGATGATTTTTCGTACGAAAAAAAATGCAAGAAAACTTGCTTATAATGCAATATTATGCGATATTCTGAGATTTGAAGGCCAAATCATATATCGTGATACTACATGAAATAGTATCGAAATATTGGTAAAAATGAATATATTTACGTAATATCAAACTACATGAAAAACGTGAAAAAATTAACTATTTAATCATATTTGAGGATTTTAACTTCAAATCATAGAGCGAGGTTTCGTATTATTTAGATCCAAGAAATGACATATGACAATGTTGTTTCCAATACAAATGATAAAAAACAATGTGTTTTCATTAGAATTAACTAAAATGTTCTTAATTTTCCGTTTATATTACCGATGGAAATGTACACGTAAAACCGCTCTATTCCGGCTGAAACGTCGATATATGCAATAAAAACAGAACTTCTCCCCTTTTCAATATCTTACTCAGTATTTTAACGAGAAACAAATAGATGATTGAAAATGATGTATTTAAGGTTATTATCTAATCAATTATGTGTTTGCATCATTTTTACCGTATATATAATGAATTAATACCTATAAACTGAAAATTCACAAAAACGTGGAAAAACGGCAAAATATTGCCTTATTCGATGATGTTTTGTTTAAATCACATAAAGGAAAAGGGGATGATAAATGTTAAAATATTACTAAATTCGATGATTTTTCGTACGAAACAAAATGCAAGAAAACTTGCTTAAAATGCAATGTTATGCGACATTCTGAGATATGAAGGCCAAATCACATATCATGATACTACATGAAATAGGATCGAAATATTGGTAAAAATGAATATATTTACGTAATATCAAACTACATGATTAACGTGAAAAAGTCACTATTTTACCATATTTGAGGATTTTAACTTCAAATCATAGAGCGAGGTTTCGTATTATTTAGATCCAAGAAAAGACATATGACAATGATGTTTCCAAAACGAATGATAAAAAACAATGTGTTTTCATAAGAATTAACTAAAATGTTATTGATTTTCCGTTTATATTACCGATGGAAGATGTACACGTAAAACCGCTCTAATCCGGCTGAAACGTCGATATATGCAATAAAAACCGAACTTCTCCCCTTTTCAATATCTTATTCAGAATTTTAACGAGAAACAAATAGATGATTGAAAATGAAGTATTTAAGGTTATTATCTAATCAATTATTATTTTGCATCATTTTTATCGTATATATATAATGAATTAATACCTATAAACTGAAAATTCACAAAAACGTGGAAAAACGGCAAAATATTGCCTAATTCGATGATATTTTGCTTAAATCACATAAAGGAAAAGTAGGCGATAAACGTCAAAATATTGCTAAATTCGATGACTTTTCGTACGAAACAAAATGCAAGAAAACTTGCTTAAAATGCAATATTATGCGATATTCTGAGATTTGAAGGCCAAATCACATACCGTGAAACTACATGAATTAGTATCGAAATATTGGTAAAAATGAATATATTTACGTAATATCAAACTACATGATTAACGTGAAAATTCACTATTTTTCCATATTTGAGGATTTTAACTTCAAATCATTGAGCGAGGTTTCGTATTATTTAGATCCAAAAAAAGACATATGACAATGTTGTTTCCAATACCAATGATAAAAAACAATGTGTTTCCAAAACGAATGATAAAAAACAATGTGTTTTCATTAGAATTAACTAAAATGTTCTTGATTTTCCGTTTATATTACCGATGGAAGATGTACACGTAAAACCGCTCTAATCCGGCTGAAACGTCGATATATGCAATAAAAACCGAACTTCTCCCCTTTTCAATATCTTATTCAGAATTTTAACGAGAAACAAATAGATGATTGAAAATGAAGTATTTAAGGTTATTATCTAATCAATTATTATTTTGCATCATTTTTATCGTATATATAATGAATTAATACCTATAAACTGAAAATTCACAAAAACGTGGAAAAACGGCAAAATATTGCCTAATTCGATGATTGTTTGTTTAAATCACATAAAGGAAAAGTAGACGATAAACGTCAAAATATTGCTAAATTCGATGATTTTTCGTACGAAAAAAAATGCAAGAAAACTTGCTTATAATGCAATATTATGCGATATTCTGAGATTTGAAGGCCAAATCATATATCGTGATACTACATGAAATAGTATCGAAATATTGGTAAAAATGAATATATTTACGTAATATCAAACTACATGAAAAACGTGAAAAAATTAACTATTTAATCATATTTGAGGATTTTAACTTCAAATCATAGAGCGAGGTTTCGTATTATTTAGATCCAAGAAATGACATATGACAATGTTGTTTCCAATACAAATGATAAAAAACAATGTGTTTTCATTAGAATTAACTAAAATGTTCTTAATTTTCCGTTTATATTACCGATGGAAATGTACACGTAAAACCGCTCTATTCCGGCTGAAACGTCGATATATGCAATAAAAACAGAACTTCTCCCCTTTTCAATATCTTACTCAGTATTTTAACGAGAAACAAATAGATGATTGAAAATGATGTATTTAAGGTTATTATCTAATCAATTATGTGTTTGCATCATTTTTACCGTATATATAATGAATTAATACCTATAAACTGAAAATTCACAAAAACGTGGAAAAACGGCAAAATATTGCCTTATTCGATGATGTTTTGTTTAAATCACATAAAGGAAAAGGGGATGATAAACGTTAAAATATTACTAAATTCGATGATTTTTCGTACGAAACAAAATGCAAGAAAACTTGCTTAAAATGCAATATTATTTGACATTCTGAGATATGAAGGCCAAATCACATATCATGATACTACATGAAATAGGATCGAAATATTGGTAAAAATGAATATATTTACGTAATATCAAACTACATGATTAACGTGAAAAAGTCACTATTTTACCATATTTGAGGATTTTAACTTCAAATCATAGAGCGAGGTTTCGTATTATTTAGATCCAAGAAAAGACATATGACAATGATGTTTCCAAAACGAATGATAAAAAAAAATGTGTTTTCATAAGAATTAACTAAAATGTTATTGATTTTCCGTTTATATTACCGATGGAAGATGTACACGTAAAACCGCTCTAATCCGGCTGAAACGTCGATATATGCAATAAAAACCGAACTTCTCCCCTTTTCAATATCTTATTCAGAATTTTAACGAGAAACAAATAGATGATTGAAAATGAAGTATTTAAGGTTATTATCTAATCAATTATTATTTTGCATCATTTTTATCGTATATATAATGAATTAATACCTATAAACTGAAAATTCACAAAAACGTCGAAAAACGGCAAAATATTGCCTAATTCGATGATATTTTGTTTAAATCACATAAAGGAAAAGTAGGCGATAAACGTCAAAATATTGCTAAATTCGATGACTTTTCATACGAAACAAAATGCAAGAAAACTTGCTTAAAATGCAATATTATGCGATATTCTGAGATTTGAAGGCCAAATCACATACCGTGAAACTACATGAATTAGTATCGAAATATTGGTAAAAATGAATATATTTACGTAATATCAAACTACATGATTAACGTGAAAATTCACTATTTTTCCATATTTGAGGATTTTAACTTCAAATCATTGAGCGAGGTTTCGTATTATTTAGATCCAAAAAAAGACATATGACAATGTTGTTTCCAATACGAATGATAAAAAACAATGTGTTTCCAAAACGAATGATAAAAAACAATGTGTTTTCATTAGAATTAACTAAAATGTTCTTGATTTTCCGTTTATATTACCGATGGAAGATGTACACGTAAAACCGCTCTAATCCGGCTGAAACGTCGATATATGCAATAAAAACCGAACTTCTCCCCTTTTCAATATCTTATTCAGAATTTTAACGAGAAACAAATAGATGATTGAAAATGAAGTATTTAAGGTTATTATCTAGTCAATTATTATTTTGCATCATTTTTATCGTATATATAATGAATTAATACCTATAAACTGAAAATTCACAAAAACGTGGAAAAACGGCAAAATATTGCCTAATTCGATGATTGTTTGTTTAAATCACATAAAGGAAAAGTAGACGATAAACGTCAAAATATTGCTAAATTCGATGATTTTTCGTACGAAAAAAATGCAAGAAAACTTGCTTATAATGCAATATTATGCGATATTCTGAGATTTGAAGGCCAAATCATATATCGTGATACTACATGAAATAGTATCGAAATATTGGTAAAAATGAATATATTTACGTAATATCAAACTACATGAAAAACGTGAAAAAATTAACTATTTAATCATATTTGAGGATTTTAACTTCAAATCATAGATCGAGGTTTCGTATTATTTAGATCCAAGAAATGACATATGACAATGTTGTTTCCAATACAAATGATAGAAAACAATGTGTTTTCATTAGAATTAACTAAAATGTTCTTAATTTTCCGTTTATATTACCGATGGAAATGTACACGTAAAACCGCTCTATTCCGGCTGAAACGTCGATATATGCAATAAAAACAGAACTTCTCCCCTTTTCAATATCTTACTCAGTATTTTAACGAGAAACAAATAGATGATTGAAAATGATGTATTTAAGGTTATTATCTATTCAATTATGTGTTTGCATCATTTTTACCGTATATATAATGAATTAATACCTATAAACTGAAAATTCACAAAAACGTGGAAAAACGGCAAAATATTGCCTTATTCGATGATGTTTTGTTTAAATCACATAAAGGAAAAGGGGATGATAAACGTTAAAATATTACTAAATTCGATGATTTTTCGTACGAAACAAAATGCAAGAAAACTTGCTTAAAATGCAATATTATGCGAAATTCTGAGATTTGAAGGTCAAATCACATATCGTGATACTGCATGAAATAGTATCGAAATATTGGTAAAAATGAATATATTTACGTAATATCAAACTACATGATTAACGTGAAAAAGTAACTATTTTACCATATTCGAGGATATTACCTTCAAATCATAGAGCGATGTTTCGTATTTTATAAATCCAAGAAAAGACATATGACAATGTTGTTTCCAATACAAATGATAAAAAACAATGTGTTTTCAATAGAATTAATTAAAATGTTCTTGATTTTCTGTTTATATTACCGATGGAAGATGTACACGTAAAACCGCTCTAATCCGGCTGAAACGTCGATATATGCAATAAAAATCGAACTTCTCCCCTTTTCAATATCTTACTCAGTATTTTAACGAGAAACAAATAGATGATTGAAAATGAAGTATTTAAGGTTATTATCTAATCAATTATGTGTTTGCATCATTTATATAGTATATATAATGAATTAATACCAATAAACTGAAAATTCTCAAAAACGTGGAAAAACGGCAAAATATTGCCTAATTCGATGATATTTTGTTTAAATCACATAGAGGAAAAGGGGATGATAAACGTCAAAATATTGCTAAATTCGATGATTTTTCGTACGAAACAAAATGCAAGAAAACTTGCTTAAAATGCAATATTATGCGAAATTCTGAGATTTGAACGCCAAATCACATATCGTGATACTACATAAAATAGTATCGAAGTATTGGTAAAAATGAATATATTTACGTAATATCAAACTACATGATTAACGTGAAAAAGTCACTATTTTACCATATTTGAGGATTTTAACTTCAAATCATAGAGCGAGGTTTCGTATTATTTAGATCCAAGAAAAGACATATGACAATGTTGTTTCCAATACGAATGATAAAAAACAATGTGTTTCCAATACGGATGATAAAAAACAATGTGTTTCCACATGAATTAACTAAAATGTTATTGATTTTCCGTTTATATTACCGATGGAAATGTACACGTAAAACCGCTCTATTCCGGCTGAAACGTCGATATATGCAATAAAAACAGAACTTCTCCCCTTTTCAATATCTTACTCAGTATTTTAACGAGAAACAAATACATGATTGAAAATGAAGTATTTAAGGTTATTATCTAATCAATTATGTGTTTGCATCATTTTTATCGAATATTTAATGAATTAATAACAAAAAACTGATAATTCACAAAAACGTGAAAAACCGCTAAATATTGCCTAATTCGAGGATGTTTTGTTTAAATCACATAAAGGAAAAGGGGATGATAAACGTCAAAATATTGCTAAATTCGATGATTTTTCGTACGAAACAAAATGCAAGAAAACTTGCTTAAAATGCAATATTATGCGACATTCTGAGATATGAAGGCCAAATCACATATCGTGATACTACATGAAATAGGATCGAAATATTGGTAAAAATGAATATATTTACGTAATATCAAACTACATGATTAACGTGAAAAAGTCACTATTTTACCATATATGAGGATTTTAACTTCAAATCATAGAGCGAGGTTTCGTATTATTTAGATCCAAGAAAAGACATATGACAATGTTGTTTCCAATACGAATGATAAAAAACAATGTGTTTTCATTAGAATTAACTAAAATGTTCTTGATTTTCCGTTTATATTAGCGATGGAAGATGTACACGTAAAACCGCTCTAATACGGCTGAAACGTCGATATATGCAATAAAAACCGAACTTCTTCCCTTTTCAATATCTTATTCAGAATTTTAACGAGAAACAAATAGATGATTGAAAATGAAGTATTTAAGGTTATTATCTAATCAATTATTATTTTGCATCATTTTTATCGTATATATAATGAATTAATACCTATAAACTGAAAATTCACAAAAACGTGGAAAAACGGCAAAATATTGCCTAATTCGATGATATTTTGTTTAAATCACATAAAGGAAAAGGAGACGATAAACGTCAAACTATTGCTAAATTCGATGATTTTTCGTACGAAACAAAATGCAAGAAAACTTGCTTAAAATGCAATATTATGCGACATTCTGAGATATGAAGGCCAAATCACATATCGTGATACTACATGAAATAGGATCGAAATATTGGTAAAAATTAATATATTTACGTAATATCAAACTACATGATTAACGTGAAAAAGTAACTATTTTACCATATTCGAGGATATTACCTTCAAATCATAGAGCGATGTTTCGTATTTTTTAAATCCAAGAAAAGACATATGACAATGTTGTTTCCAATACAAATGATAAAAAACAATGTGTTTTCAATAGAATTAATTAAAATGTTCTTGATTTTCTGTTTATATTACCGATGGAAGATGTACACGTAAAACCGCTCTAATCCGGCTGAAACGTCGATATATGCAATAAAACCGAACTTCTCCCCTTTTCAATATCTTACTCAGTATTTTAACGAGAAACAAATAGATGATTGAAAATGAAGTATTTAAGGTTATTATCTAATCAATTATATGTTTGCATCATTTATATAGTATATATAATGAATTAATACCAATAAACTGAAAATTCACAAAAACGTGGAAAAACGGCAAAATATTGCCTAATTCGATGATATTTTGTTTAAATCACATAGAGGAAAAGGGGATGATAAACGTCAAAATATTGCTAAATTCGATGATTTTTCGTACGAAACAAAATGCAAGAAAACTTGCTTAAAATGCAATATTATGCGAAATTCTGAGATTTGAACGCCAAATCACATATCGTGATACTACATAAAATAGTATCGAAGTATTGGTAAAAATGAATATATTTACGTAATATCAAACTACATGATTAACGTGAAAAAGTCACTATTTTACCATATTTGAGGATTTTAACTTCAAATCATAGAGCGAGGTTTCGTATTATTTAGATCCAAGAAAAGACATATGACAATGTTGTTTCTAATACAAATGATAAAAAACAATGTGTTTTCATTAGAATTAACTAAAATGTTCTTCATTTTCCATTTAAATTACCGATGGAAGATGTACACGTAAAACCGCTCTAATCCGGCTGAAACGTCGATATATGCAATAAAAACCGAACTTCTCCCCTTTTCAATATCTTACTCAGTATTTTAACAAGAAGCAAATAGATGATTGAAAATGAAGTATTTAAGGTTATTATCTAATCAATTATGTATTTGTATCATTTTTATCGTATATATAATGAATTAATACCCATAGACTGAAAATTCACAAAAACGTGGAAAAACGGCAAAATATTGCCTAATTCGATGATATTTTGTTTAAATCACATAAAGGAAAAGTAGACGATGAACGTCAAAATATTGCTAAATTCGATTATTTTTCGTACGAAACAAAATGCAAGAAAACTTGCTTATAATGCAATATAATGCGATATTCTGAGATTTGAAGGCCAAATCACATACCGTGAAACTACATGAATTAGTATCGAAATATTGGTAAAAATGAATATATTTACGTAATATCAAACTACATAATTAACGTGAAAATTCACTATTTTACCATATTTAAGGATTTTAACTTCAAATCATTGAGCGAGGTTTCGTATTATTTAGATCCAAGAAAAGACATATGACAATGTTGTTTCCAATACGAATGATAAAAAACAATGTGTTTTCATTAGAATTAACTAAAATGTTCTTGATTTTCCGTTTATATTACCGATCGAAGATGTACACGTAAAAATATTGCCTTATTCGATGATGTTTTGTTTAAATCACATAAAGGAAAAGGGGATGATAAACGTCAAAATATTGCTAAATTCGATGATTTTTCGTACGAAACAAAATGCAAGAAAACTTGCTTAAAATGCAATATTATGCGAAATTCTGAGATTTGAACGCCAAATCACATATCGTGATACTACATGAAATAGTATCGAAGTATAAAAACCGAACTTCTCCCCTTTTCAATATCTTATTCAGAATTTTAACAAGAAACAAATAGATGATTGAAAATGAAGTATTTAAGGTTATTATCTAATCAATTATGTGTTTGCATCTTTTTTATCGTATATATAATGAATTAATACCTATAAACTGAAAATTCACTAAAAACGTGGAAAAACGGCAAAATATTGCCTTATTCGATGATGTTTTGTTTAAATCACATGAAGGAAAAGGGGATGATAAACGTCAAAATATTGCTAAATTCGATGATTTTTCGTACGAAACAAAATGCAAGAAAACTTGCTTAAAATGCAATATTATGCGAAATTCTGAGATTTGAAGGTCAAATCACATATCGTGATACTACATGAAATAGTATCGAAATATTGGTAAAAATGAATATATTTACGTAATATAAAACTACATGATTAACGTGAAAATTCACTATTTTTCCATATATGAGGATTTTAACTTCAAATCATTGAGCGAGGTTTCGTATTATTTAGATCCAAGAAAAGACATATGACAATGTTGTTTCCAATACGAATGATAAAAAACAATGTGTTTTCATTAGAATTAACTAAAATGTTCTTGATTTTCCGTTTATATTACCGATGGAAGATGTACACGTAAAACCGCTTTAATCCGGCTGAAACGTCGATATATGCAATAAAAACCGAACTTCTCCCCTTTCCAATATCTTACTCAGTATTTTAACGAGAAACAAATAGATGATTGAAAATGATGTATTTAAGGTTATTATCTAATCAATTATGTGTTTCCATCATTTTTACCATATATATAATGAATTAATACCTATAAACTGAAAATTCACAAAAACGTGGAAAAACGGCAAAATATTCCCTTATTCGATGTTGTTTTGTTTAAATCACATAAAGGAAAAGTAGACGATAAACGTCAAAATATTGCTAAATTCGATGATTTTTCGTACGAAACAAAATGCAAGAAAACTTGCTTAAAATGCAATATTATGCGATATTCTGAGAATTGAAGGCCAAATCACATACCGTGAAACTACATGAATTAGTATCGAAATATTGGTAAAAATAAATATATTTACGTAATATCAAACTACATGATTAACGTGAAAATTCACTATTTTACCATATTTGAGGATTTTAACTTCAAATCATTGAGCGAGGTTTCGTATTATTTAGATCCAAGAAAAGTCATATGACAAGGTTGTTGCCAATACGAATGTTAAAAAACAATGTGTTTCCAATACGAATGATAAAAAACAATGTGTTTTAATTAGAATTAACTAAAATGTTCTTGATTTTCCGTTTATATTACCGATGGAAGATGTACACGTAAAACCGCTCTAATCCGGCTGAAACGTCGATTTATGCAATAAAAACCGAACTTCTCCCCTTTTCAATATCTTACTCAGTATTTTAACGAGAAACAAATAGATGATTGAAAATGATGTATTTAAGGTTATTATCTAATCAATTATGTGTTTGCATCATTTTTACCGTATATATAATTAATTAATACCTATAAACTGAAAATTCACAAAAACGTGGAAAAACGGCAAAATATTGTCTTATTCGATAATGTTTAAATCACATAAAGGAAAAGGGGATGATAAACGTCAAAATATTGCTAAATTCGATGATTTTTCGTACGAAACAAAATGCAAGAAAACTTGCTTAAAATGCAATATTATTCGAAATTCTGAGATTTGAAGGTCAAATCACATATCGTGATACTACATGAAATAGTATCGAAATATTGGTAAAAATGAATATATTTACGTAATATCGAACTACATGATTAACGTGAAAAAAGTAACTATTTTACCATATTTGATGATATTACCTTCAAATCATAGAGCGATGTTTCGTATTTTTTAAATCCAAGAAAAGACATATGACAATGTTGTTTCCAATACAAATGATAAAATCAATGTGTTTTCAATAGAATTAACTAAAATGTTCTTGATTTTCTGTTTATATTACCGATGGAAGAAGTACACGTAAAACCGCTCTAATCCGGCTGAAACGTCGATATATGCAATAAAAACCGAACTTCTCCCCTTTTCAATATCTTACTCAGTATTTTAACGAGAAACAAATAGATGATTGAAAATGAAGTATTTAAGGTTATTATCTAATCAATTATGTGTTCGCATCATTTTTATCGAATATTTAATGAATTAATAACAAATAACTGAAAATTCACAAAAACGTGAAAAACCGCTAAATATTGCCTAATTCAAGGATGTTTTGTTTAAATCACATAAAGGAAAAGGGGATGATAAACGTCAAAATATTGCTAAATTCGATGATTTTTCGTACGAAACAAAATGCAAGAAAACTTGCTTAAAATGCAATATTATGCGAAATTCTGAGATTTGAAGGTCAAATCACATATCGTGATACTACATGAAATAGTATCGAAATATTGGTAAAAATTAATATATTTACGTAATATCAAACTACATGATTAACGTGAAAAAAGTAACTATTTTACTATATTTGAGGATATTACCTTCAAATCATAGAGCGATGTTTCGTATTTTTTAAATCTAAGAAAAGACATATGACAATGTTGTTTCCAATACAAATGATAAAAAACAATGTGTTTTCAATAGAATTAACTAAAATGTTCTTGATTTTCTGTTTATATTACCGATGGAAGATGTACACGTAAAACCGCTCTAATCCGGCTGAAACGTCGATATATGCAATAAAAACCGAACTTCTCCCCTTTTCAATATCTTACTCAGTATTTTAACGAGAAACAAATAGATGATTGAAAATGAAGTATTTAAGGTTATTATCTAATCAATTATGTGTTTGCATCATTTTAATCGAATATATAATGAATTAATACCTATAAACTGAAAATTCACAAAAACGGGGAAAAACGGCAAAATATTGCCTAATTCGGTGATATTTTGTTTAAATCACATAAAGGAAAAGGAGATGATAAACGTCAAAATATTGATAAATTCGATGATTTTTCGTACGAAACAAAATGCAAGAAAACTTGCTTAAAATGCAATATTTTGCGAAATTCGGAGATATGAAGGCCAAATCACATATCGTGATACTAGATGAAATAGTATCGAAATATTGGCAAAAATGAATATATTTACGTAATATCAAACTACATTAAAAACGTGAAAAAATTAACTATTTAATCATATTTGAGGATTTTAACTTCAAATCATAGAGCGAGGTTTCGTATTATTTAGATCCAAGAAATGACATATGACAATGTTGTTTCCAATACAAATGATAAAAAACAGTGTGTTTTCATTAGAATTAACTAAAATGTTCTTGATTTTCCGTTTATATTACCGATGGAAGATGTACACGAAAACATCTCTATTCCGGCTGGAACGTCGATATATGCAATAAAAACAGAACTCCTCCCCTTTTCAATATCTTACTCAGAATTTAAACGAGAAACAAATTGTTGATTGAAAATGGAGTATTTAAGGTTATTATATAATCAATTATGTGTTTGCATCATTTTAATCGTATATATAATGAATTAATACCTATAAACTGAAAATTCACAAAAACGTGGAAAAACGGCAAAATATTGCCTAATTCGATGATATTTTGTTTATATCACATAGAGGAAAAGGAGATGATACACGTCAAAATATTGATTCGATGATTTTTCGAACGAAACAAAATGCAAGAAAACTTGCTTAAAATGCAATAGTTTGCGAAACTCTGAGATTTGAAGGCCAAATCACAAATCGTGATACTACATGAAATAGTATCGAAATATTGATAAAAATTAATAAATATACGTAATATCAAACTACATGATTAACGTGAAAAAAGAAACTATTTTACCATATTTGAGGATTTTAACTTCAAAAAATAGAGCGATGTTTCGTATTATTTAGATCCAAGAAAAGACATATTACAATGTTGTTTCCAATACAAATGATAAAAACAATGTGTTTTCATTAGAATTAACTAAAATATTCCTGATTTTCCGTTTATATTACCGATGGAAGATGTACACGAAAACATCTCTATTCCGGCTGGAACGTCGATATATGCAATAAAAACTAAACTCCACCCATTTTCAATATCTTACTCAGTATTTAAACGAGAAAGAAATAGTTGATTGAAAATGAAGTATTTAAGGTTATTATATAATCAATTATGTGTTTGCATCATTTTTATCATATATATATAATGAATTGATACCTATAAACTGAAAATTCACAAAAACGTGGAAAAACGGCAAAATATTGCCTAATTCGATGATATTTTGTTTAAATCACATAGAGGAAAAGGGGATGATAAACGTCAAAATATTTCTAAATTCGATGATTTTTCGTACAAAACAAAATGCAAGAAAACTCGCTTAAAATGCAATATTATGCGAAATTCTGAGATTTGAAGGCCAAATCACATATCGTGATACTACATGAAATAGTATCGAAATATTGGTAAAAATGAATATATTTACGTAATATCAAACTACATGAAAAACGTAAAAAAAGTCACTATATAATCATATTTGAGCATTTAACTTCAAATCATAGAGCGAGGTTTCGTATTATTTAGATCCAAGAAAAGACATATGACAATGTTGTTTCCAATACAAATGATAAAAAACAATGTGTTTTCATTAGAATTAACTAAAATGTTCTTGATTTTCCGTGTATATTACCGATGGAAGATGTACACGAAAAACCGCTCTAATCCGGCTGAAACGTCGATATATGCAATAAACACCGAACTTCTTCCCTTTTCAATATCTTATTCAGAATTTTAACGAGAAACAAATAGATGGTGGAAAATGAAGTATTTAAGGTTATTATCTAATCAATTATGTGTTTGCATCTTTTTTATCGTATATATAATGAATTAATACCTATAAACTGAAAATTCACAAAAACTTGGAAAAACGGCAAAATATTGCCTAATTCGATGATATTTTGTTTAAATCACATAAAGGAAAAGTAGACGATAAACGTCAAAATATTGCTAAATTCGATGATTTTTCGTACGAAACAAAATGCAAGAAAACTTGCTTAAAATGCAATATTATGCGATATTCTGAGATTTGAAGGCCAAATCACATACCGTGAAACTACATGAATTAGTATCGAAATATTGGTAAAAATTAATATATTTACGTAATATCAAACTACATGATTAACATGAAAATTCACTATTTTACCATATTTGAGGATTTTAACTTCAAATCATTGAGCGAGGTTTCGTATTATTTAGATCCAAAAAAAGACATATGACAATGTTGTTTCCAATACGAATGATAAAAAAAAATGTGTTTCCAATACGAATGATAAAAAACAATGTGTTTTCATTAGAATTAACTAAAATGTTCTTGATTTTCCGTTTATATTACCGAAGGAAGATGTACACGTAAAACCGCTCTAATCCGGCTGAAACGTCGATATATGCAATAAAAACCGAACTTCTCCCCTTTTCAATATCTTACTCAGTATTTTAACGAGAAACAAATAGATGATTGAAAATGATGTGTTTAAGGTTATTATATAATCAATTATGTGTTTGCATCATTTTTACCGTATATATAATGAATTAATACCTATAAACTGAAAATTCACAAAAACGTGGAAAAACGGCAAAATATTGCCTAATTCGATGATATTTTGTTTAAATCACATAAAGGAAAAGGGGATGATAAACGTCAAAATATTGCTAAATTCGATGATTTTTCGTACGAAACAAAATGCAAGAAAACTTGCTTAAAATGCAATATTATTCGAAATTCTGAGATTTGAAGGTCAAATCACATATCGTGATACTACATGAAATAGTATCGAAATATTGGTAAAAATGAATATATTTACGTAATATCGAACTACATGATTAACGTGAAAAAAGTAACTATTTTACCATATTTGATGATATTACCTTCAAATCATAGAGCGATGTTTCGTATTTTTTAAATCCAAGAAAAGACATATGACAATGTTGTTTCCAATACAAATGATAAAATCAATGTGTTTTCAATAGAATTAACTAAAATGTTCTTGATTTTCTGTTTATATTACCGATGGAAGAAGTACACGTAAAACCGCTCTAATCCGGCTGAAACGTCGATATATGCAATAAAAACCGAACTTCTCCCCTTTTCAATATCTTACTCAGTATTTTAACGAGAAACAAATAGATGATTGAAAATGAAGTATTTAAGGTTATTATCTAATCAATTATGTGTTTGCATCATTTTTATCGAATATTTAATGAATTAATAACAAATAACTGAAAATTCACAAAAACGTGAAAAACCGCTAAATATTGCCTAATTCAAGGATGTTTTGTTTAAATCACATAAAGGAAAAGGGGATGATAAACGTCAAAATATTGCTAAATTCGATGATTTTTCGTACGAAACAAAATGCAAGAAAACTTGCTTAAAATGCAATATTATGCGAAATTCTGAGATTTGAAGGTCAAATCACATATCGTGATACTACATGAAATAGTATCGAAATATTGGTAAAAATTAATATATTTACGTAATATCAAACTACATGATTAACGTGAAAAAAGTAACTATTTTACTATATTTGAGGATATTACCTTCAAATCATAGAGCGATGTTTCGTATTTTTTAAATCTAAGAAAAGACATATGACAATGTTGTTTCCAATACAAATGATAAAAAACAATGTGTTTTCAATAGAATTAACTAAAATGTTCTTGATTTTCTGTTTATATTACCGATGGAAGATGTACACGTAAAACCGCTCTAATCCGGCTGAAACGTCGATATATGCAATAAAAACCGAACTTCTCCCCTTTTCAATATCTTACTCAGTATTTTAACGAGAAACAAATAGATGATTGAAAATGAAGTATTTAAGGTTATTATCTAATCAATTATGTGTTTGCATCATTTTAATCGAATATATAATGAATTAATACCTATAAACTGAAAATTCACAAAAACGTGGAAAAACGGCAAAATATTGCCTAATTCGGTGATATTTTGTTTAAATCACATAAAGGAAAAGGAGATGATAAACGTCAAAATATTGATAAATTCGATGATTTTTCGTACGAAACAAAATGCAAGAAAACTTGCTTAAAATGCAATATTTTGCGAAATTCGGAGATATGAAGGCCAAATCACATATCGTGATACTAGATGAAATAGTATCGAAATATTGGCAAAAATGAATATATTTACGTAATATCAAACTACATTAAAAACGTGAAAAAATTAACTATTTAATCATATTTGAGGATTTTAACTTCAAATCATAGAGCGAGGTTTCGTATTATTTAGATCCAAGAAATGACATATGACAATGTTGTTTCCAATACAAATGATAAAAAACAGTGTGTTTTCATTAGAATTAACTAAAATGTTCTTGATTTTCCGTTTATATTACCGATGGAAGATGTACACGAAAACATCTCTATTCCGGCTGGAACGTCGATATATGCAATAAAAACAGAACTCCTCCCCTTTTCAATATCTTACTCAGAATTTAAACGAGAAACAAATTGTTGATTGAAAATGGAGTATTTAAGGTTATTATATAATCAATTATGTGTTTGCATCATTTTTATCGTATATATAATGAATTAATACCTATAAACTGAAAATTCACAAAAACGTGGAAAAACGGCAAAATATTGCCTAATTCGATGATATTTTGTTTATATCACATAGAGGAAAAGGAGATGATACACGTCAAAATATTGATTCGATGATTTTTCGAACGAAACAAAATGCAAGAAAACTTGCTTAAAATGCAATAGTTTGCGAAACTCTGAGATTTGAAGGCCAAATCACAAATCGTGATACTACATGAAATAGTATCGAAATATTGATAAAAATGAATAAATATACGTAATATCAAACTACATGATTAACGTGAAAAAAGAAACTATTTTACCATATTTGAGGATTTTAACTTCAAAAAATAGAGCGATGTTTCGTATTATTTAGATCCAAGAAAAGACATATTACAATGTTGTTTCCAATACAAATGATAAAAACAATGTGTTTTCATTAGAATTAACTAAAATATTCCTGATTTTCCGTTTATATTACCGATGGAAGATGTACACGAAAACATCTCTATTCCGGCTGGAACGTCGATATATGCAATAAAAACTAAACTCCACCCCTTTTCAATATCTTACTCAGTATTTAAACGAGAAAGAAATAGTTGATTGAAAATGAAGTATTTAAGGTTATTTTATAATCAATTATGTGTTTGCATCATTTTTATCATATATATATATAATGAATTGATACCTATAAACTGAAAATTCACAAAAACGTGGAAAAACGGCAAAATATTGCCTAATTCGATGATATTTTGTTTAAATCACATAGAGGAAAAGGGGATGATAAACGTCAAAATATTTCTAAATTCGATGATTTTTCGTACAAAACAAAATGCAAGAAAACTCGCTTAAAATGCAATATTATGCGAAATTCTGAGATTTGAAGGCCAAATCACATATCGTGATACTACATGAAATAGTATCGAAATATTGGTAAAAATGAATATATTTACGTAATATCAAACTACATGAAAAACGTAAAAAAAGTCACTATATAATCATATTTGAGCATTTAACTTCAAATCATAGAGCGAGGTTTCGTATTATTTAGATCCAAGAAAAGACATATGACAATGTTGTTTCCAATACAAATGATAAAAAACAATGTGTTTTCATTAGAATTAACTAAAATGTTCTTGATTTTCCGTGTATATTACCGATGGAAGATGTACACGAAAAACCGCTCTAATCCGGCTGAAACGTCGATATATGCAATAAACACCGAACTTCTTCCCTTTTCAATATCTTATTTAGAATTTTAACGAGAAACAAATAGATGGTGGAAAATGAAGTATTTAAGGTTATTATCTAATCAATTATGTGTTTGCATCTTTTTTGTCGTATATATAATGAATTAATACCTATAAACTGAAAATTCACAAAAACTTGGAAAAACGGCAAAATATTGCCTAATTCGATGATATTTTGTTTAAATCACATAAAGGAAAAGTAGACGATAAACGTCAAAATATTGCTAAATTCGATGATTTTTCGTACGAAACAAAATGCAAGAAAACTTGCTTAAAATGCAATATTATGCGATATTCTGAGATTTGAAGGCCAAATCACATACCGTGAAACTACATGAATTAGTATCGAAATATTGGTAAAAATTAATATATTTACATAATATCAAACTACATGATTAACATGAAAATTCACTATTTTACCATATTTGAGGATTTTAACTTCAAATCATTGAGCGAGGTTTCGTATTATTTAGATCCAAAAAAAGACATATGACAATGTTGTTTCCAATACGAATGATAAAAAAAAATGTGTTTCCAATACGAATGATAAAAAACAATGTGTTTTCATTAGAATTAACTAAAATGTTCTTGATTTTCCGTTTATATTACCGAAGGAAGATGTACACGTAAAACCGCTCTAATCCGGCTGAAACGTCGATATATGCAATAAAAACCGAACTTCTCCCCTTTTCAATATCTTACTCAGTATTTTAACGAGAAACAAATAGATGATTGAAAATGATGTGTTTAAGGTTATCATATAATCAATTATGTGTTTGCATCATTTTTACCGTATATATAATGAATTAATACCTATAAACTGAAAATTCACAAAAACGTGGAAAAACGGCAAAATATTGCCTAATTCGATGATATTTTGTTTAAATCACATAAAGGAAAAGGAGACGATAAACGTCAAAATATTGCTAAATTCGATGATTTTTCGTACGAAACAAAATGCAAGAAAACCTGCTTAAAATGCAATATTATGCGATATTCTGAGATTTGAAGGCCAAATCACATACCGTGAAACTACATGAATTAGTATCGAAATATTGGTAAAAATGAATATATTTACGTAATATCAAACTACATGAAAAACGTAAAAAAAGTCACTATATAATCATATTTGAGCATTTAACTTCAAATCATAGAGCGAGGTTTCGTATTATTTAGATCCAAGAAAAGACATATGACAATGTTGTTTCCAATACAAATGATAAAAAACAATGTGTTTTCATTAGAATTAACTAAAATGTTCTTGATTTTCCCTGTATATTACCGATGGAAGATGTACACGAAAAACCGCTCTAATCCGGCTGAAACGTCGATATATGCAATAAAAACCGAACTTCTTCCCTTTTCAATATCTTATTCAGAATTTTAACGAGAAACAAATAGATGGTGGAAAATGAAGTATTTAAGGTTATTATCTAATCTATTATGTGTTTGCATCTTTTTTATCGTATATATAATGAATTAATACCTATAAACTGAAAATTCACAAAAACTTGGAAAAACGGCAAAATATTGCCTAATTCGATGATATTTTGTTTAAATCACATAAAGGAAAAGTAGACGATAAACGTCAAAATATTGCTAAATTCGATGATTTTTCTTACGAAACAAAATGCAAGAAAACTTGCTTAAAATGCAATATTATGCGATATTCTGAGATTTGAAGGCCAAATCACATACCGTGAAACTACATGAATTAGTATCGAAATATTGGTAAAAATTAATATATTTACGTAATATCAAACTACATGATTAACATGAAAATTCACTATTTTACCATATTTGAGGATTTTAACTTCAAATCATTGAGCGAGGTTTCGTATTATTTAGATCCAAAAAAAGACATATGACAATGTTGTTTCCAATACGAATGATAAAAAAAATGTGTTTCCAATACGAATGATAAAAAACAATGTGTTTTCATTAGAATTAACTAAAATGTTCTTGATTTTCCGTTTATATTGCCGATGGAAGATTTACACGTAAAACCGCTCTAATCCGGCTGAAACGTCGATATATGCAATAAAAACCGAACTTCTCCCCTTTTCAATATCTTACTCAGTATTTTAACGAGAAACAAATAGATGATTGAAAATGATGTATTTAAGGTTATTATCTAATCAATTATGTGTTTGCATCATTTTTACCGTATATATAATGAATTAATACCTATAAACTGAAAATTCACAAAAACGTGGAAAAACGGCAAAATATTGCCTTATTCGATGATGTTTTGTTTAAATCACATAAAGGAAAAGGGGATGATAAACGTCAAAATATTGCTAAATTCGATGATTTTTCGTACGAAACAAAATGCAAGAAAACTTGCTTAAAATGCAATATTATGCGAAATTCTGAGATTTGAAGGTCAAATCACATATCGTGATACTACATGAAATAGTATCGAATTATTGGTAAAAATTAATATATTTACGTAATATCAAACTACATGATTAACGTGAAGAAAGTAACTATTTTACCATATTTAAGGATATTACCTTCAAATCATAGAGCGATGTTTCGTAATTTTTAAATCCAAGAAATGACATATGACAATGTTGTTTCCAATACAAATGATAAAAAACAGTGTGTTTTCATTAGAATTAACTAAAATGTTCTTGATTTTCCGTTTATATTACCGATGGAAGATGTACACGAAAACATCTCTATTCCGGCTGGAACGTCGATATATGCAATAAAAACAGAACTCCTCCCCTTTTCAATATCTTACACAGTAGTTAAACGAGAAACAAATAGTTGATTGAAAATGAATACCTCATACCTCTCTTGAGAGGCTCAAGAGAGGTATGTAGAGGCTAAAGAGAGTGATGCACAGGCTCAAGAGAGTGATGCAGAGGCTAAAGAGAGGGATGCAGAGGCTCAAGAGAATGATGCAGAGGCTCAGGAGAGTGCAGCAAAAGGCTCAAGAGAGGGATGCTGAGGATCCAGAGAAGGTTGCAGAGGCTCAAGAGAGTGTTGCAGAGGCTCAAGAGAGAGAAAGGCAGAGGCTTAAGAGAGTGATGCAGAGGCTCAAGAGAATGATGTTGAGGCATAAGAGAGGGATGCAGAGGCTCAAGAGAATGAGGCAGAGGCTCAAGAGAGTGATGCAGAGGATCAAGAGAGCTATGCAGAGGCTTTAGAGAGTGATGCATAGGCTCAAAGGAATAATGCAGAGGCTCAAGAGAGTGATGCAGAGGCTCAAGAGAGTGATGCAGAGGCTCAAGAGAGTGATGCAGACGATCAAGAGAGTGATGCAGAGGCTCAAGAGAGTGATGCTGAGGATCAAGAGAGGGAAGCAGAGGCTCATGAGAGTGATGCAGAGGCTGAAGAGGGTGATGCATAGGCTGTAGAGAGTGATGCAGAGGCATAAGCGAGTGATGCAGATGCTTACGAAAGGATGCAGAGGCTCAAGAGAGGGATGCAGAGGCTCAAGAGAGTGATTCAGAGGCTTACGAGAGTGATGCAGAGGCTGAAGAGAGTGTTGCAGAGGCTCAAGAGAGGGATGAAGAGGCTGAAGAGAGTGATGCAGAGGCTCAAGAGAGGGATGCAGAGGCTCAGGAGAGTGATGCAGAGGCTCAAGAGAGTGATGCAGAGGTTCAAGAGAGGGATGCAGAGGCTCAGGAGAGTGATGTAGAGGGTCAAGAGAGCTGTGCAGAGGCTCAAGAAAGTGATGCAGAGGATCAAGAGAGTGATACAGAGGATCAAGAGAGGGACGCAGAGGCTCAAGAGAGTGATTCAGAGGCTTACGAGAGTGACACAGAGGCTTAAGAGAGTGATGCAGAGGCTTAAGAGAGGGATGCAGAGGCTCAAGAGAGTGATGCAAAGGCTCAAGAATTGATCATGAGAGGGATGCAGGAGTTCAAGAGAGGGATGCAGAGGCTCAAGAGAGTGATTCAGAGGCATAAGAGAGTGATGCAGAGGCTTAAGAGAGTGATGCAGAGGATTAAGAGAGGGATGCAGAGCATGAAGCGAGGGATGCAGAGGCTGAAGAGAGGGATGCAGGGGTTCAAGAGAGGGATGCAGAGGCTCAATTGTGGGATGCAGAGGCACAAGAGAGGGATGCAGAGGGTCTTGGGAGTGACGCAGAGGCTCAAGAGAGGAATGCAGAGGCTTAAGAGAGTGATGCAAAGGCTCAAGAGAGGGATGCAGAGGCTCATGAGAGGGATGCAGGAGTTCAAGAGAGTGATGGAGAGGCTCAAGAAAGGGATGCAGAGGCTTAAGAGAGGGATGCAAAGGCTCAAGAGAGGGATGCAGGGGCTCAAGAGAGGGATGCAGAGGCTAGAGTGAGGGAAGCAGAGGCAAAAGTGAGGGATGCAGAGGCTCTTGAGAGTGACGCAGAGGCTCAAGAGAGGGATGCAGAGGCTTAAGAGAGTGATGCAAAGGCTCACGTGAGGGATTCAGAGGCTCATGAGAGGGATGCAAGAGTTCAAGAGAGTGATGCAGAGGCTCAAGAGAGGGATGCAGAGGCTCAAGTGAGGAATGAAGAGGCACAAGAGAGGGATGCAGAGGCTCTTGGGAGTGATGCAGAGGCTCAAGAGAGGGATGCAGCCCAGAATTTCGCATAATATTGCATTTTAAGCAAGTTTTCTTCCATTTTGTTTCGTACTAAAAATCATCGAATATGGCAATATTTTGAAGTTTATCATCCCCTTTTCCTCTATGTGATATAGGGTTTGGGCTTAAGCCTCTGCATCCCTCTCTTGATCCTCTGCATCACTCTCTTGAGCCTCTGCATCACTCTCTTGAGATCTCTGCATCACTCTCTTAAGCCTCTGAATCCCTCTCTTGAGCCTCTGCATCACCCTCTTAAGCCTCTGCATCCATCTTTTGAGCCTCTGCATCACTTTCTTAAGCCTCTGCATCACTTTCTTGAGCCTCTGTGTCTCTCTCTTGAGCCTCTGCATCACTTTCTTACTCTGCATCCTTTTCTTGAGCTTCTGCATCAATCTCTTGAGCCTCTGCATCCTTCTCTTAAGCCTCTGCATCACTCTCTTGAGCCTCTGCATCCCTCTCTTAAGCCTCTGCATCACTCTCTTAAGCCTCTGCATCCCTCTCTTAAGCCTCTGCATCACTCTCTTGAGCCTCTGCAACACTCTCTTGAGCCTCTGCATCACTCTCTTGAGCCTCTGCATCCCTCTCTTAAGCCTCTGCAACACTCTCTTCAGCCTGTGCATCACTCTCATCAGCCTCTGCATCCCTCTCTTGATCATCTGCATCACAATCTTATGCCTCTGCATCACTCTCTTGATCCTCTGCATAACTCTCTTGAGCCTCTGCATCACTCTCTTGATCCTCTGCATCACTCTCTTGAGCCTCTGCATAACTCTCTTGAGCCTCTACATCCCTCTCTTGAGCCTCTGCATCCCTCTCTTAAGCCTCTGCATCACATTCTTAAGCCTCTGCGTCACTCTCGTAAGCCTCTGAATCACTCTCTTGAGCCTCTGCATCCCTCTCTTGAGCCTCTGCATCACTCTCTTGAGGTCTCTGCATCACTCTCTTAAGCCTCTGCATCACTCTCTTGAGCCTCTGCATCACTCTCCTGAGCCTCTGCATCACTCTCTTGAGCCTTTGCTTCCCTCTCTTAAGCCTCTGCATAACTCTCTTGAGCCTCTTCATCACTCTCTTGAGCCTCTGCATCACTCACTTGAGCCTCTGCATCCCTCTCTTGAGCCTCTGCAACACTCTCTTCAGCCTCTGCATCAGTCTCTTAAGCCTCTGCATCACTCTCTTGAGCCTCTACATCACTCTCTTGAGCCTCTGCATCCCTCTCGTAAGCCTCTGCAACACTCTCTTCAGCCTCTGCATCACTCTCTTGAGCCTCTGCATCACTCTCTTCAGCCTCTTCATCCCTCTCTTGAGAATCTGCAAATCTCTCTTCAGCCTCTGCATCAGTCTCTTAAGCTTCTGAATCCCTCTCTTGAGGCCTCTGCATAACTCTCTCGAGCCTCTGCATCACACTCTTGATCCTCTGCATCACTTTCGTAAGCCTCTGAATCACTCTCTTGAGCCTCTGCATCCCTCTCTTGAGCCTCTGCATCCCTTTCTTAAGCCTCTGCATCACTCGCTTAAGCCTCTGCATCACTCTCTACAGCCTCTGCATCACCCTCTTCAGCCTCTGCATCATTTTCATAAGCCTCTGCTTCCCTCTCTTGATCCTCAGCATCACTCTCTTGAGCCTCTGCATCACTCTCTTGATCGTCTGCATCATTCTCTTGAGCCTCTGCATCACTCTCTTGAGCCTCTGCATTGTTCCTTTGAGCCTCTGCATCACTCTCTAAAGCCTCTGCATCACTCTCTTGAGCCTCTGCATCACTCTCCTGAGCCTCTGCATCACTCTCTTGAGCCTCTGCTTCCCTCTCTTAAGCCTCTGCATAACTCTCTTGAGCCTCTTCATCACTCTCTTGAGCCTCTGCATCACTCTCTTGAGCCTCTGCATCCCTCTCTTGATCCTCTGCATCACTCTCTTGAGCCTCTGCATCACTCTCTTGAGGTCTCTGCATCACTCTCTTAAGCCTCTGCATCCCTCTCTTGATCCTCTGCATCACTCTCTTGAGCCTCTGCATCACTCTCTTGAGCCTCTGCATAACTCTCTTGAGCCTCTGCATCACTCTCTTCAGCCTCTTCATCCCTCTCTTGAGCCTCTGCAAATCTCTCTTCAGCCTCTGCATCACTCTCTTAAGCTTCTGAATCCCCCTCTTGAGGCCTTAATTCTAATTTTCATTAGAATTAACTAAAATGTTATTGATTTTCCGTGTATATTACCGATGGAAGATGTACACGAAAAACCGCTCTAATCCGGCTGAAACGTCGATATATGCAATAAAAACCGAACTTCTCCCCTATTCAATATCTTATTCAGAATTTTAACAAGAAACAAATATTTGATTGAAAATGAAATATTTAAGGTTATTATCTAATCAATTATGTGTTTGATCTTTTTTATCGTATATATAATGAATTAATAAATATAAACTGAAAATTCACAAAAACGTGGAAAAACGGCAAAATATTGCCTAATTCGATGATATTTTGTTTAAATCACATAAAGGAAAAGTAGACGATAAACGTCAAAATATTGCTAAATTCGATGATTTTTCGTATTAAACAAAATGCAAGAAAACTTGCTTATAATGCAATATTATGCGATATTCTGAGATTTGAAGGACAAATCACATACCGTGAAACTACATGAATTAGTATCGAAATATTGGTAAAAATGAATATATTTACGTAATATCAAACTACATGATTAACGTGAAAATTTACTATTTTACCATATTTAAGGATTTTAACTTCAAATCATTGAGCGAGGTTTCGTATTATTTAGATCCAAGAAAAGACATATGACAATGTTGTTTCCAATACGAATGATAAAAAACAATGTGTTTCCAATACGAATGATAAAAAACAATGTGTTTCCATATGAATTAACTAAAATGTTATTGATTTTCCGTGTATATTACCGATGGAAGATGTACACGAAAAACCGCTCTAATCCGGCTGAAACGTCGATATATGCAATAAAAACCGAACTTCTCCCCTTTTCAATATCTTATTCAGAATTTTAACAAGAAACAAATAGATGATTGAAAATGAAGTATTTAAGGTTATTATCTAATCAATTATGTTTTTGCATCTTTTTTATTGTATATATAATGAATTAATACCTATAAACTGAAAATTCACAAAAACGTGGAAAAACGGCAAAATATTGCCTAATTCGATGATATTTTGTTTAAATCACATAAAGGAAAAGTAGACGATAACCGTCAAAATATTGCTAAATTCGATGATTTTTCGTACGAAACAAAATGCAAGAAAACTTGCTTATAATGCAATATTATGCGATATTCTGAGATTTGAAGGCCAAATCACATACCGTGAAAATACATGAATTAGTATCGAAATATTGGTAAAAATGAATATATTTACGTAATATCAAACTACATGATTAGCGTGAAAATTCACTATTTTACCATATTTAAGGATTTTAACTTCAAATCATTGAGCGAGATTTCGTATTATTTAGATCCAAGAAGAGACATATGGCAATGTTGTTTCCAATACGAATGATAAAAAAGAATGTGTTTCCAATACGAATGATAAAAAACAATGTGTTTTCATTAGAATTATCTAAAATGTTCTTGATTTTCCGTTTATATTACCAATGGAAGATGTACACGTAAAACCGCTCTAATCCGGCTGAAACGTCGTTATATGCAATAAAAACCGAACTTCTCCCCTTTTCAATATCTTACTCAGTATTTTAACGAGAAACAAATAGATGATTGAAAATGATGTATTTAAGGTTATTATCTAATCAATTATGTGTTTGCATCATTTTTACCGTATATATAATGAATTAATACCTATAAACTGAAAATTCACAAAAACGAGGAAAAACGGCAAAATATTGCCTTATTCGATGATGTTTTGTTTAAATCACATAAAGGAAAAAGGGATGATAAACGTCAAAATATTGCTAAATTCGATGATTTTTCGTACGAAACAAAATGCAAGAAAACTTGTTTAAAATGAAATATTATGCGAAATTCTGAGATTTGAACGCCAAATCACATATCGTGATACTACATGAAATAGTATCGAAGTATTGGTAAAAATGAATATATTTACGTAATATCAAACTACATGATTAACGTGAAAAAGTGACTATTTTAACATATTTGAGGATTTTAACTTCAAATCATAGAGCGAGGTTTCGTATTATTTAGATCCAAGAAAAGACATATGACAATGTTGTTTCCAATACGAATGATAAAAAACAATGTGTTTCCAATACGGATGATAAAAAACAATGTGTTTCCATATGAATTAACTAAAATGTTATTGATTTTCCGTTTATATTACCGATGGAAATGTACACGTAAAAGCGCTCTATTCCGGCTGAAACGTCGATATATGCAATAAAAACAGGACTTCTCCCCTTTTCAATATCTTACTCAGTATTTTAACGAGAAACAAATAGATGATTGAAAATGAAGTATTTAAAGTTATTATCAAATCAATTATGTGTTTGCATCATTTTTATCGAATATTTAATGAATTATTAACAAATAACTGAAAATTCACAAAAACGTGAAAAACCGCTAAATATTGCCTAATTCGAGGATGTTTTGTTTAATTCACATAAAGGAAAAGGGGATGATAAACGTCAAAATGTTGCTAAATTCGATGATTTTTCGTACGAAACAAAATGCAAGAAAACTTGCTTAAAATGCAATATTATGCGACATTCTGAGATATGAAGGCCAAATCACATATCGTGATACTACATGAAATAGGATCGAAATATTGGTAAAAATGAATATATTTATGTAATATCAAACTACATGATTAACGTCAAAAAGTCACTATTTTTCCATATTTGAGGATTTTAACTTCAAATCATAGAGCGAGGTTTCGTATTATTTAGATCCAAGAAAAGACATATGACAATGTTGTTTCTAATACGAATGATAAAAAACAATGTGTTTTCATTAGAATTAACTAAAATGTTCTTGATTTTCCGTTTATATTACCGATTGAAGATGTACACGTAAAACCGCTCTAATCCGGCTTAAACGTCGATATATGCAATAAAAACCGAACTTCTTCCCTTTTCAATATCTCATTCAGAATTTTAACGAGAAACAAATAGATGATTGAAAATGAAGTATTTAAGGTCATTATCTAATCAATTATTATTTTGCATCATTTTTATCGTATATATAATGAATTATTACCTATAAACTGAGAATTCACAAAAACGTGGAAAAACGGCAAAATATTGCCTAATTCGATGATATTTTGTTTAAATCACATAAAGGAAAAGGAGACGATAAACGTCAAAATATTGCTAAATTCGATGATTTTTCGTACGAAACAAAATGCAAGAAAACTTGCTTAAAATGCAATATTATGCGAAATTCTGAAATTTGAAGGCCAAATCACATATCGTGATACTACATGAAATAGTATCGAAATATTGGTAAAAATGAATATATTTACGTAATAACAAACTACATGAAAAACGTGAAAAAAGTCACTATATAACCATATTTGAGGATTTTAACTTCAAATCATAGAGCGAGGCTTCGTATTATTTAGATCCAAGAAAAGACATATGACAATGTTGTTTCCAATACAAATGATAAAAAACAATGTGTTTTCATTAGAATTAACTAAAATGTTCTTGATTTTCCGTTTAAATTACCGATGGAAGATGTACACGTAAAACCGCTCTAATCGGGCTGAAACGTCGATATATGCAATAAAAACCGAACTTCTCCGCTTTTCAATATCTTACTCAGTATTTTAACAAGAAACAAATAGATGATTGAAAATGAAGTATTTAAGGTTATTATCTAATCAATTGTGTGTTTGCATCATTTTTATCGTATATATAATGAATTAATACCCATAGACTGAAATTTCACAAAAACGTGGAAAAACGGCAAATTATTGCCTAATTCGATGATATTTTGTTTAAATCACATAAAGGAAAAGTAGACGATAAACGTCAAAATATTGCTAAATTCGATGATTTTTCGTATTAAACAAAATGCAAGAAAACTTGCTTATAATGCAATATTATGCGATATTCTGAGATTTGAAGGACAAATCACATACCGTGAAACTACATGAATTAGTATCGAAATATTGGTAAAAATGAATATATTTACGTAATATCAAACTACATGATTAACGTGAAAATTTACTATTTTACCATATTTAAGGATTTTAACTTCAAATCATTGAGCGAGGTTTCGTATTATTTAGATCCAAGAAAAAACATATGACAATGTTGTTTCCAATACGAATGATAAAAAACAATGTGTTTCCAATACCAATGATAAAAAACAATGTGTTTTCATTAGAATTAACTAAAATGTTCTTGATTTTCCGTGTATATTACCGATGGAAGATATACACGTAAAACCGCTCTAATCCGGCTGAAACGTCGATATATGCAATAAAAACCGAACATCTCCCCTTTTCAATATCTTACTCAGTATTTTAACGAGAAACAAATAGATGATTGAAAATGATGTATTTAAGGTTATTATCTAATCAATTATGTGTTTGCATCATTTTTACCGTATATATAATGAATTAATACCTATAAACTGAAAATTCACAAAAACGTGGAAAAACGGCAAAATATTGCCTTATTCGATGATGTTTTGTTTAAATCACATAAGGAAAAGGGGATGATAAACGTCAAAATATTGCTAAATTCGATGATTTTTCGTACGAAACAAAATGCAAGAAAACTTGCTTAAAATGCAATATTATGCGAAATTCTGATATTTGAAGGTCAAATCACATATCGTGATACTACATGAAATAGAATCGAAATATTGGTAAAAATGAATATATTTACGTAATATCAAACTACATGATTAACGTGAAAAAAGTAACTATTTTACCATATTTGAGGATATTACCTTCAAATCATAGAGCGATGTTTCGTATTTTTTAAATCCAAGAAAAAACATATGACAATGTGGTTTCCAAAACAAATGGTAAAAAACAATGTGTTTTCATTAGAATTAACTAAAATGTTATTGATTTTCCGTGTATATTACCGATGGAAGATGTACACGAAAAACCGCTCTAATCCGGCTGAAACGTCGATATATGCAATAAAAACCGAACTTCTCCCCTTTTAAATATCTTATTCAGAATTTTAACAAGAAACAAATAGATGATTGAAAATGAAGTATTTAAGGTTATTATCTGATCAATTATGTGTTTGCATCTTTTTTATTGTATATATAATGAATTAATACCTATAAACTGAAAATTCACAAAAACGTGGAAAAACGGCAAAATATTGCCTAATTCGATGATATTTTGTTTAAATCACATAAAGGAAAAGTAGACGATAAACGTCAAAATATTGCTAAATTCGATGATTTTTCGTACGAAACAAAATGCAAGAAAACTTGCTTATAATGCAATATTATGCGATATTCTGAGATTTGAAGGCCAAATCACATACCGTGAAACTACATGAATTAGTATCGAAATATTGGAAAAAATGAATATATTTACGTAATATCAAACTACATGATTAACGTGAAAATTCACTATTTTACCATATTTAAGGATTTTAACTTCAAATCATTGAGCGAGGTTTCGTATTATTTAGATCCAAGAAAAGACATATGACAATGTTGTTTCCAATACGAATGATAAAAAACAATGTGTTTCCAATACGAATGATAAAAAACAATGTGTTTCCATATGAATTAACTAAAATGTTATTGATTTTCCGTGTATATTACCGATGGAAGATGTACACGAAAAACCGCTCTAATCCGGCTGAAACGTCGATATATGCAATAAAAACCGAACTTCTCCCCTTTTCAATATCTTATTCAGAATTTTAACAAGAAACAAATAGATGATTGAAAATGAAGTATTTAAGGTTATTATCTAATCAATTATGTTTTTGCATCTTTTTTATTGTATATATAATGAATTAATACCTATAAACTGAAAATTCACAAAAACGTGGAAAAACGGCAAAATATTGCCTAATTCGATGATATTTTGTTTAAATCACATAAAGGAAAAGTAGACGATAAACTTCAAAATATTGCTAAATTCGATGATTTTTCGTACGAAACAAAATGCAAGAAAACTTGCTTATAATGCAATATTATGCGATATTCTGAGATTTGAAGGCCAAATCACATACCGTGAAAATACATGAATTAGTATCGAAATATTGGTAAAAATGAATATATTTACGTAATATCAAACTACATGATTAGCGTGAAAATTCACTATTTTACCATATTTAAGGATTTTAACTTCAAATCATTGAGCGAGGTTTCGTATTATTTAGATCCAAGAAGAGACATATGGCAATGTTGTTTCCAATACGAATGATAAAAAAGAATGTGTTTCCAATACGAATGATAAAAAACAATGTGTTTTCAATAGAATTATCTAAAATGTTCTTGATTTTCCGTTTATATTACCGATGGAAGATGTACACGTAAAACCGCTCTAATCCGGCTGAAACGTCGTTATATGCAATAAAAACCGAACTTCTCCCCTTTTCAATATCTTACTCAGTATTTTAACGAGAAACAAATAGATGATTGAAAATGATGTATTTAAGGTTATTATCTAATCAATTATGTGTTTGCATCATTTTTACCGTATATATAATGAATTAATACCTATAAACTGAAAATTCACAAAAACGAGGAAAAACGGCAAAATATTGCCTTATTCGATGATGTTTTGTTTAAATCACATAAAGGAAAAAGGGATGATAAACGTCAAAATATTGCTAAATTCGATGATTTTTCGTACGAAACAAAATGCAAGAAAACTTGCTTATAATGCAATATTATGCGATATTCTGAGATTTGAAGGCCAAATCACATACCGTGAAACTACATGAATTAGTATCGAAATATTGGAAAAAATGAATATATTTACGTAATATCAAACTACATGATTAACGTGAAAATTCACTATTTTACCATATTTAAGGATTTTAACTTCAAATCATTGAGCGAGGTTTCGTATTATTTAGATCCAAGAAAAGACATATGACAATGTTGTTTCCAATACGAATGATAAAAAACAATGTGTTTCCAATACGAATGATAAAAAACAATGTGTTTCCATATGAATTAACTAAAATGTTATTGATTTTCCGTGTATATTACCGATGGAAGATGTACACGAAAAACCGCTCTAATCCGGCTGAAACGTCGATATATGCAATAAAAACCGAACTTCTCCCCTTTTCAATATCTTATTCAGAATTTTAACAAGAAACAAATAGATGATTGAAAATGAAGTATTTAAGGTTATTATCTAATCAATTATGTTTTTGCATCTTTTTTATTGTATATATAATGAATTAATACCTATAAACTGAAAATTCACAAAAACGTGGAAAAACGGCAAAATATTGCCTAATTCGATGATATTTTGTTTAAATCACATAAAGGAAAAGTAGACGATAAACTTCAAAATATTGCTAAATTCGATGATTTTTCGTACGAAACAAAATGCAAGAAAACTTGCTTATAATGCAATATTATGCGATATTCTGAGATTTGAAGGCCAAATCACATACCGTGAAAATACATGAATTAGTATCGAAATATTGGTAAAAATGAATATATTTACGTAATATCAAACTACATGATTAGCGTGAAAATTCACTATTTTACCATATTTAAGGATTTTAACTTCAAATCATTGAGCGAGGTTTCGTATTATTTAGATCCAAGAAGAGACATATGGCAATGTTGTTTCCAATACGAATGATAAAAAAGAATGTGTTTCCAATACGAATGATAAAAAACAATGTGTTTTCAATAGAATTATCTAAAATGTTCTTGATTTTCCGTTTATATTACCGATGGAAGATGTACACGTAAAACCGCTCTAATCCGGCTGAAACGTCGTTATATGCAATAAAAACCGAACTTCTCCCCTTTTCAATATCTTACTCAGTATTTTAACGAGAAACAAATAGATGATTGAAAATGATGTATTTAAGGTTATTATCTAATCAATTATGTGTTTGCATCATTTTTACCGTATATATAATGAATTAATACCTATAAACTGAAAATTCACAAAAACGAGGAAAAACGGCAAAATATTGCCTTATTCGATGATGTTTTGTTTAAATCACATAAAGGAAAAAGGGATGATAAACGTCAAAATATTGCTAAATTCGATGATTTTTCGTACGAAACAAAATGCAAGAAAACTTGTTTAAAATGAAATATTATGCGAAATTCTGAGATTTGAAGGTCAAATCACATATCGTGATACTACATGAAATAGTATCAAAATATTGGTAAAAATGAATATATTTACGTAATATCAAACTACATGATTCACGTGAAAAAAGTAACTATTTTACCATATTTGAGGATATTACCTTCAAATCATAGAGCGATGTTTCGTGTTTTTTAAATCCAAGAAAAGACATATGACAATGTTGTTTCCAATACAAATGATAAAAAACAATGTGTTTTAAATAGAATTAACTAAAATGTTCTTGATTTTCTGTTAATATTACCGATGGAAGATGTACACGTAAAACCGCTCTAATCCGGCTGAAACGTCAATATATGCAATAAAAACCGACCTTCTCCCCTTTTCAATATCTTACTCAGTATTTTAACGAGAAACAAATAGATGATTGAAAATGGTGTATTTAAGGTTATTATCTAATCAATTATGTGTTTGCATCATTTTTACCGTATATATAATGAATTAATACCTATAAACTGAAATTTCACAAAAACGTGGAAAAACGGCAAAATATTGCCTTATTCGATGATGTTTTGTTTAAATCACATAAAGGAAAAGGGGATGATAAACGTCAAAATATTGCTAAATTCGATGATTTTTCGTACGAATCAAAATGCAAGAAAACTTGCTTAAAATGCAATATTATGCGAAATTCTGAGATTTGAACGCCAAATCACATATCGTGATACTACATGAAATAGTATCGAAGTATTAGTAAAAATGAATATATTTACGTAATATCAAACTACATGATTAACGTGAAAAAGTGACTATTTTAACATATTTGAGGATTTTAACTTCAAATCATAGAGCGAGGTTTCGTATTATTTAGATCCAAGAAAAGACATATGACAATGTTGTTTCCAATACGAATGATAAAAAACAATGTGTTTCCAATACGGATGATAAAAAACAATGTGTTTCCATATGAATTAACTAAAATATTATTGATTTTCCGTTTATATTACCGATGGAAATGTACACGTAAAACCGCTCTATTCCGGCTGAAACGTCGATATATGCAATAAAAACAGGACTTCTCCCCTTTTCAATATCTTACTCAGTATTTTAACGAGAAACAAATAGATGATTGAAAATGAAGTATTTAAAGTTATTATCAAATCAATTATGTGTTTGCATCATTTTTATCGAATATTTAATGAATTATTAACAAATAACTGAAAATTCACAAAAACGTGAAAAACCGCTAAATATTGCCTAATTCGAGGATGTTTTGTTTAAATCACATAAAGGAAAAGGGGATGATAAACGTCAAAATATTGCTAAATTCGATGATTTTTCGTACGAAACAAAATGCAAGAAAACTTGCTTAAAATGCAATATTATGCGACATTCTGAGATATGAAGGCCAAATCACATATCGTGATACTACATGAAATAGGATCGAAATATTGGTAAAAATGAATATATTTATGTAATATCAAACTACATGATTAACGTGAAAAAGTCACTATTTTACCATATTTGAGGATTTTAACTTTAAATCATAGAGCGAGGTTTCGTATTATTTAGATCCAAGAAAAGACATATGACAATGTTTTTTCTAATACGAATGATAAAAAACAATGTGTTTTCATTAGAATTAACTAAAATGTTCTTGATTTTCCGTTTATATTACCGATTGAAGATGTTCACGTAAAACCGCTCTAATCCGGCTTAAACGTCGATATATGCAATAAAAACCGAACTTCTTCCCTTTTCAATATCTCATTCAGAATTTTAACGAGAAACAAATAGATGATTGAAAATGAAGTATTTAAGGTCATTATCTAATCAATTATTATTTTGCATCATTTTTATCGTATATATAATGAATTATTACCTATAAACTGAAAATTCACAAAAACGTGGAAAAACGGCAAAATATTGCCTAATTCGATGATATTTTGTTTAAATCACATAGAGGAAAAGGAGACGATAAACGTCAAAATATTGCTAAATTCGATGATTTTTCGTACGAAACAAAATGCAAGAAAACTTGCTTAAAATGCAATATTATGCGAAATTCTGAAATTTGAAGGCCAAATCACATATAGTGATACTACATGAAATAGTATCGAAATATTGGTAAAAATGAATATATTTACGTAATAACAAACTACATGAAAAACGTGAAAAAAGTCACTATATAACCATATTTGAGGATTTTAACTTCAAATCATAGAGCGAGGCTTCGTATTATTTAGATCCAAGAAAAGACATATGACAATGTTGTTTCCAATACAAATGATAAAAAACAATGTGTTTTCATTAGAATTAACTAAAATGTTCTTGATTTTCCGTTTAAATTACCGATGGAAGATGTACACGTAAAACCGCTCTAATCCGGCTGAAACGTCGATATATGCAATAAAAACCGAACTTCTCCGCTTTTCAATATCTTACTCAGTATTTTAACAAGAAACAAATAGATGATTGAAAATGAAGTATTTAAGGTTATTATCTAATCAATTGTGTGTTTGCATCATTTTTATCGTATATATAATGAATTAATACCAATAGACTGAAATTTCACAAAAACGTGGAAAAACGGCAAATTATTGCCTAATTCGATGATATTTTGTTTAAATCACATAAAGGAAAAGGAGATGATAAACGTCAAAATATTGCTAAATTCGATGAATTTTCGTGCGAAACAAAATGTAAGAAAACTTGCTTTAAATGCAATGTTATGCGAAATTCTGATATTTGAAGGCCAAATCACATATCGTGATACTACATGAAATAGTATCGAAATATTGGTAAAAATGAATATATTTACGTAATATCAAACTACATGAAAAACGTGAAAAAAATTAACTATTTAACCATATTTGAGGATTTTAACTTCAAATCACAGAGCGAGGTTTCGTATTATTTAGATCCGAGAAAAGACATATGACAATGTTGTTTCCAAAACAAATGATAAAAAACAATGTGTTTTCATTAGAATTAACTAAAATGTTATTGATTTTCCGTGTATATTACCGATGGAAGATGTACACGAAAAACCGCTCTAATCCGGCTGAAACGTCGATATATGCAATAAAAACCGAACTTCTCCCCTATTCAATATCTTATTCAGAATTTTAACAAGAAACAAATATTTGATTGAAAATGAAATATTTAAGGTTATTATCTAATCAATTATGTGTTTGATCTTTTTTATCGTATATATAATGAATTAATAAATATAAACTGAAAATTCACAAAAACGTGGAAAAACGGCAAAATATTGCCTAATTCGATGATATTTTGTTTAAATCACATAAAGGAAAAGTAGACGATAAACGTCAAAATATTGCTAAATTCGATGATTTTTCGTATTAAACAAAATGCAAGAAAACTTGCTTATAATGCAATATTATGCGATATTCTGAGATTTGAAGGACAAATCACATACCGTGAAACTACATGAATTAGTATCGAAATATTGGTAAAAATGAATATATTTACGTAATATCAAACTACATGATTAACGTGAAAATTTACTATTTTACCATATTTAAGGATTTTAACTTCAAATCATTGAGCAAGGTTTCGTATTATTTAGATCCAAGAAAAAACATATGACAATGTTGTTTCCAATACGAATGATAAAAAACAATGTGTTTCCAATACGAATGATAAAAAACAATGTGTTTTCATTAGAATTAACTAAAATGTTCTTGATTTTCCGTGTATATTACCGATGGAAGATATACACGTAAAACCGCTCTAATCCGGCTGAAACGTCGATATATGCAATAAAAACCGAACTTCTCCCCTTTTCAATATCTTACTCAGTATTTTAACGAGAAACAAATAGATGATTGAAAATGATGTATTTAAGGTTATTATCTAATCAATTATGTGTTTGCATCATTTTTACCGTATATATAATGAATTAATACCTATAAACTGAAAATTCACAAAAACGTGGAAAAACGGCAAAATATTGCCTTATTCGATGATGTTTTGTTTAAATCACATAAGGAAAAGGGGATGATAAACGTCAAAATATTGCTAAATTCGATGATTTTTCGTACGAAACAAAATGCAAGAAAACTTGCTTAAAATGCAATATTATGCGAAATTCTGATATTTGAAGGTCAAATCACATATCGTGATACTACATGAAATAGAATCGAAATATTGGTAAAAATGAATATATTTACGTAATATCAAACTACATGATTAACGTGAAAAAAGTAACTATTTTACCATATTTGAGGATATTACCTTCAAATCATAGAGCGATGTTTCGTATTTTTTAAATCCAAGAAAAAACATATGACAATGTGGTTTCCAAAACAAATGGTAAAAAACAATGTGTTTTCATTGGAATTAACTAAAATGTTATTGATTTTCCGTGTATATTACCGATGGAAGATGTACACGAAAAACCGCTCTAATCCGGCTGAAACGTCGATATATGCAATAAAAACCGAACTTCTCCCCTTTTCAATATCTTATTCAGAATTTTAACAAGAAACAAATAGATGATTGAAAATGAAGTATTTAAGGTTATTATCTAATCAATTATGTGTTTGCATCTTTTTTATTGTATATATAATGAATTAATACCTATAAACTGAAAATTCACAAAAACGTGGAAAAACGGCAAAATATTGCCTAATTCGATGATATTTTGTTTAAATCACATAAAGGAAAAGTAGACGATAAACGTCAAAATATTGCTAAATTCGATGATTTTTCGTACGAACCAAAATGCAAGAAAACTTGCTTATAATGCAATATTATGCGATATTCTGAGATTTGAAGGCCAAATCACATACCGTGAAACTACATGAATTAGTATCGAAATATTGGAAAAAATGAATATATTTACGTAATATCAAACTACATGATTAACGTGAAAATTCACTATTTTACCATATTTAAGGATTTTAACTTCAAATCATTGAGCGAGGTTTCGTATTATTTAGATCCAAGAAAAGACATATGACAATGTTGTTTCCAATACGAATGATAAAAAACAATGTGTTTCCAATACGAATGATAAAAAACAATGTGTTTCCATATGAATTAACTAAAATGTTATTGATTTTCCGTGTATATTACCGATGGAAGATGTACACGAAAAACCGCTCTAATCCGGCTGAAACGTCGATATATGCAATAAAAACCGAACTTCTCCCCTTTTCAATATCTTATTCAGAATTTTAACAAGAAACAAATAGATGATTGAAAATGAAGTATTTAAGGTTATTATCTAATCAATTATGTTTTTGCATCTTTTTTATTGTATATATAATGAATTAATACCTATAAACTGAAAATTCACAAAAACGTGGAAAAACGGCAAAATATTGCCTAATTCGATGATATTTTGTTTAAATCACATAAAGGAAAAGTAGACGATAAACTTCAAAATATTGCTAAATTCGATGATTTTTCGTACGAAACAAAATGCAAGAAAACTTGCTTATAATGCAATATTATGCGATATTCTGAGATTTGAAGGCCAAATCACATACCGTGAAAATACATGAATTAGTATCGAAATATTGGTAAAAATGAATATATTTACGTAATATCAAACTACATGATTAGCGTGAAAATTCACTATTTTACCATATTTAAGGATTTTAACTTCAAATCATTGAGCGAGGTTTCGTATTATTTAGATCCAAGAAGAGACATATGGCAATGTTGTTTCCAATACGAATGATAAAAAAGAATGTGTTTCCAATACGAATGATAAAAAACAATGTGTTTTCATTAGAATTATCTAAAATGTTCTTGATTTTCCGTTTATATTACCGATGGAAGATGTACACGTAAAACCGCTCTAATCCGGCTGAAACGTCGTTATATGCAATAAAAACCGAACTTCTCCCCTTTTCAATATCTTACTCAGTATTTTAACGAGAAACAAATAGATGATTGAAAATGATGTATTTAAGGTTATTATCTAATCAATTATGTGTTTGCATCATTTTTACCGTATATATAATGAATTAATACCTATAAACTGAAAATTCACAAAAACGAGGAAAAACGGCAAAATATTGCCTTATTCGATGATGTTTTGTTTAAATCACATAAAGGAAAAAGGGATGATAAACGTCAAAATATTGCTAAATTCGATGATTTTTCGTACGAAACAAAATGCAAGAAAACTTGTTTAAAATGAAATATTATGCGAAATTCTGAGATTTGAAGGTCAAATCACATATCGTGATACTACATGAAATAGTATCAAAATATTGGTAAAAATGAATATATTTACGTAATATCAAACTACATGATTCACGTGAAAAAAGTAACTATTTTACCATATTTGAGGATATTACCTTCAAATCATAGAGCGATGTTTCGTGTTTTTTAAATCCAAGAAAAGACATATGACAATGTTGTTTCCAATACAAATGATAAAAAACAATGTGTTTTAAATAGAATTAACTAAAATGTTCTTGATTTTCTGTTAATATTACCGATGGAAGATGTACACGTAAAACCGCTCTAATCCGGCTGAAACGTCAATATATGCAATAAAAACCGACCTTCTCCCCTTTTCAATATCTTACTCAGTATTTTAACGAGAAACAAATAGATGATTGAAAATGGTGTATTTAAGGTTATTATCTAATCAATTATGTGTTTGCATCATTTTTACCGTATATATAATGAATTAATACCTATAAACTGAAATTTCACAAAAACGTGGAAAAACGGCAAAATATTGCCTTATTCGATGATGTTTTGTTTAAATCACATAAAGGAAAAGGGGATGATAAACGTCAAAATATTGCTAAATTCGATGATTTTTCGTACGAATCAAAATGCAAGAAAACTTGCTTAAAATGCAATATTATGCGAAATTCTGAGATTTGAACGCCAAATCACATATCGTGATACTACATGAAATAGTATCGAAGTATTGGTAAAAATGAATATTTTTACGTAATATCAAACTACATGATTAACGTGAAAAAGTGACTATTTTAACATATTTGAGGATTTTAACTTCAAATCATAGAGCGAGGTTTCGTATTATTTAGATCCAAGAAAAGACATATGACAATGTTGTTTCCAATACGAATGATAAAAAACAATGTGTTTCCAATACGGATGATAAAAAACAATGTGTTTCCATATGAATTAACTAAAATGTTATTGATTTTCCGTTTATATTACCGATGGAAATGTACACGTAAAACCGCTCTATTCCGGCTGAAACCTCGATATATGCAATAAAAACAGGACTTCTCCCCTTTTCAATATCTTACTCAGTATTTTAACGAGAAACAAATAGATGATTGAAAATGAAGTATTTAAAGTTATTATCAAATCAATTATGTGTTTGCATCATTTTTATCGAATATTTAATGAATTATTAACAAATAACTGAAAATTCACAAAAACGTGAAAAACCGCTAAATATTGCCTAATTCGAGGATGTTTTGTTTAAATCACATAAAGGAAAGGGGATGATAAACGTCAAAATATTGCTAAATTCGATGATTTTTCGTACGAAACAAAATGCAAGAAAACTTGCTTAAAATGCAATATTATGCGACATTCTGAGATATGAAGGCCAAATCACATATCGTGATACTACATGAAATAGGATCGAAATATTGGTAAAAATGAATATATTTATGTAATATCAAACTACATGATTAACGTGAAAAAGTCACTATTTTACCATATTTGAGGATTTTAACTTCAAATCATAGAGCGAGGTTTCGTATTATTTAGATCCAAGAAAAGACATATGACAATGTTGTTTCTAATACGAATGATAAAAAACAATGTGTTTTCATTAGAATTAACTAAAATGTTCTTGATTTTCCGTTTATATTACCGATTGAAGATGTTCACGTAAAACCGCTCTAATCCGGCTTAAACGTCGATATATGCAATAAAAACCGAACTTCTTCCCTTTTCAATATCTCATTCAGAATTTTAACGAGAAACAAATAGATGATTGAAAATGAAGTATTTAAGGTCATTATCTAATCAATTATTATTTTGCATCATTTTTATCGTATATATAATGAATTATTACCTATAAACTGAAAATTCACAAAAACGTGGAAAAACGGCAAAATATTGCCTAATTCGATGATATTTTGTTTAAATCACATAAAGGAAAAGGAGACGATAAACGTCAAAATATTGCTAAATTCGATGATTTTTCGTACGAAACAAAATGCAAGAAAACTTGCTTAAAATGCAATATTATGCGAAATTCTGAAATTTGAAGCCAAATCACATATCGTGATACTACATGAAATAGTATCGAAATATTGGTAAAAATGAATATATTTACGTAATAACAAACTACATGAAAAACGTGAAAAAAGTCACTATATAACCATATTTGAGGATTTTAACTTCAAATCATAGAGCGAGGCTTCGTATTATTTAGATCCAAGAAAAGACATATGACAATGTTGTTTCCAATACAAATGATAAAAAACAATGTGTTTTCATTAGAATTAACTAAAATGTTCTTGATTTTCCGTTTAAATTACCGATGGAAGATGTACACGTAAAACCGCTCTAATCCGGCTGAAACGTCGATATATGCAATAAAAACCGAACTTCTCCGCTTTTCAATATCTTACTCAGTATTTTAACAAGAAACAAATAGATGATTGAAAATGAAGTATTTAAGGTTATTATCTAATCAATTGTGTGTTTGCATCATTTTTATCGTATATATAATGAATTAATACCAATAGACTGAAATTTCACAAAAACGTGGAAAAACGGCAAATTATTGCCTAATTCGATGATATTTTGTTTAAATCACATAAAGGAAAAGGAGATGATAAACGTCAAAATATTGCTAAATTCGATGATTTTTCGTGCGAAACAAAATGTAAGAAAACTTGCTTTAAATGCAATGTTATGCGAAATTCTGAGATTTGAAGGCCAAATCACATATCGTGATACTACATGAAATAGTATCGAAATATTGGTAAAAATGAATATATTTACGTAATATCAAACTACATGAAAAACGTGAAAAAATTAACTATTTAACCATATTTGAGGATTTTAACTTCAAATCACAGAGCGAGGTTTTGTATTATTTAGATCCGAGAAAAGACATATGACAATGTTGTTTCCAAAACAAATGATAAAAAACAATGTGTTTTCATTAGAATTAACTAAAATGTTATTGATTTCCCGTGTATATTACCGATGGAAGATGTACACGAAAAACCGCTCTAATCCGGCTGAAACGTCGATATATGCAATAAAAACCGAACTTCTCCCCTATTCAATATCTTATTCAGAATTTTAACAAGAAACAAATAGATGATTGAAAATGAAGTATTTAAGGTTATTATTTAATCAATTATGTGTTTGCATCTTTTTTATCGTATATATAATGAATTAATACCTATAAACTGAAAATTCACAAAAACGTGGAAAAATGGCAAAATATTGCCTAATTCGATGATATTTTGTTTAAATCACATAAAGGAAAAGTAGACGATAAACGTCAAAATATTGCTAAATTCGATGATTTTTCGTACGAAACAAAATGCAACAAAACTTGCTTAAAATGCAATATTATGCGAAATTCTGATATTTGAAGGTCAAATCACATATCGTGATACTACATGAAATAGTATCGAAATATTGGTAAAAATGAATATATTTACGTAATATCAAACTACATGATTAACGTGAAAAAAGTAACTATTTTACCATATTTGAGGATATTACCTTCAAATCATAGAGCGATGTTTCGTATTTTTTAAATCCAAGAAAAGACATATGACAATGTTGTTTCCAAAACAAATGATAAAAAACAATGTGTTTTCATTAGAATTAACTAAAATGTTATTGATTTTCCGTGTATATTACCGATGGAAGATGTACACGAAAAACCGCTCTAATCCGGATGAAACGTCGATATATTCAATAAAATCCGAACTTCTCCCCTTTTCAATATCTTATTCAGAATTTTAACAAGAAACAAATAGATGATTGAAAATGAAGTATTTAAGGTTATTATCTAATCAATTATGTGTTTGCATCTTTTTTATTGTATATATAATGAATTAATACCTATAAACTGAAAATTCACAAAAACGTGGAAAAACGGCAAAATATTGCCTAATTCGATGATATTTTGTTTAAATCACAAAAAGGAATAGTAGACGATAAACGTCAAAATATTGCTAAATTCGATGATTTTTCGTACGAAACAAAATGGAAGAAAACTTGCTTATAATGCAATATTATGCGATATTCTGAGATTTGAAGGCCAAATCACATACCGTGAAACTACATGAATTAGTATCGAAATATTGGTAAAAATGAATATATTTACGTAATATCAAACTACATGATTAACGTGAAAATTCACTATTTTACCATATTTAAGGATTTTAACTTCAAATCATTGAGCGAGGTTTCGTATTATTTAGATCCAAGAAAAGACATATGACAATGTTGTTTTCAATACGAATGATAAAAAACAATGTGTTTCCAATACGAATGATAAAAAACAATGTGTTTTCATTAGAATTAACTAAAATGTTCTTGATTTTCCGTTTATATTACCGATGGAAGATGTACACGTAAAACCGCTCTAATCCGGCTGAAACGTCAATATATGCAACAAAAACCGAACTTCTCCCCTTTTCAATATCTTACTCTGTATTTTAACGAGAAACAAATAGATGGTTGAAAATGATGTATTTAAGGTTATTATCTAATCAATTATGTGTTTGCATCATTTTTACCGTATATATAATGAATTAATACCTATAAACTGAAAATTCACAAAAACGTGGAAAAACGGCAAAATATTGCCTTATTCGATGATGTTTTGTTTAAATCACATAAAGAAAAAGGAGACGATAAACGTCAAAATATTGCTAAATTCGATGATTTTTCGTACGAAACAAAATGCAAGAAAACTTGCTTAAAATGCAATATTATGCGAAATTCTGAGATTTGAAGGTCAAATCACATATCGTGATACTACATGAAATAGTATCAAAATATTGGTAAAAATTTATATATTTACGTAATATCAAACTACATGATTAACGTGAAAAAGTAACTATTTTACCATATATGAGGATATTACCTTCAAATCATAGAGCGATGTTTCGTATTTTTTAAATCCAAGAAAAGACATATGACAATGTTGTTTCCAATGCAAATGATAAAAAACAATGTGTTTTCAATAGAATTAATTAAAATGTTCTTGATTTTCTGTTTATATTACCAATGCAAGATGTACACGTAAAACCGCTCTAATCCGGCTGAAACGTCAATATATGCAATAAAAACCGAACTTCTCCCCTTTTCAATATCTTACTCAGTATTTTAACGAGAAACAAATAGATGATTGAAAATGATGTATTTAAGGTTATTATCTAATCAATTATGTGTTTGCATCATTTTTACCGTATATATAATGAATTAATACCTATAAACTGAAAATTCACAAAAACGTGGAAAAACGGCAAAATATTGCCTTATTCGATGATGTTTTGTTTAAATAACATAAAGGAAAAGGGGATGATAAACGTCAAAATATTGCTAAATTCGATGATTTTTCGTACGAATCAAAATGCAAGAAATCTTGCTTAAAATGCAATATTATGCGAAATTCTGAGATTTGAACGCCAAATCACATATCGTGATACTACATGAAATAGTATCGAAGTATTGGTAAAAATGAATATATTTACGTAATATCAAACTACATGATTAACGTGAAAAAGTGACTATTTTACCATATTTGAGGATTTTAACTTCAAATCATAGAGCGAGGTTTCGTATTATTTAGATCCAAGAAAAGACATATGACAATGTTGTTTCCAATACGAATGATAAAAAACAATGTGTTTCCAATACGAATGATAAAAAACAATGTGTTTCCATATGAATTAACTAAAATGTTATTGATTTTCCGTTTATATTACCGATGGAAATGTACACGTAAAACCGCTCTATTCCGGCTGAAACGTCGATATATGCAATAAAAACAGGACTTCTCCCCTTTTCAATATCTTACTCAGTATTTCAACGAGAAACAAATAGATGATTGAAAATGAAGTATTTAAAGTTATTATCAAATCAATTATGTGTTTGCATCATTTTTATCGAATATTTAATGAATTATTAACAAATAACTGAAAATTCACAAAAACGTGAAAAACCGCTAAATATTGTCTAATTCGAGGATGTTTTGTTTAAATCACATAAAGGAAAAGGGGATGATAAACGTCAAAATATTGCTTAATTCGATGATTTTTCGTACGAAACAAAATGCAAGAAAACTTGCTTAAAATGCAATATTATGCGACATTCTGAGATATGAAGGCCAAATCACATATCGTGATACTACATGAAATAGGATCGAAATATTGGTAAAAATTAATATATTTATGTAATATCAAACTACATGATTAACGTGAAAAAGTCACTATTTTACCATATTTGAGGATTTTAACTTCAAATCATAGAGCGAGGTTTCGTATTATTTAGATCCAAGAAAAGACATATGACAATGTTGTTTCTAATACGAATGATAAAAAACAATGTGTTTTCATTAGAATTAACTAAAATGTTCTTGATTTTCCGTTTATATTACCGATTGAAGATGTTCACGTAAAACCGCTCTAATCCGGCTTAAACGTCGATATATGCAATAAAAACCGAACTTCTTCCCTTTTCAATATCTCATTCAGAATTTTAACGAGAAACAAATAGATGATTGAAAATGAAGTATTTAAGGTCATTATCTAATCAATTATTATTTTGCATCATTTTTATCGTATATATAATGAATTATTACCTATAAACTGAAAATTCACAAAAACGTGGAAAAACGGCAAAATATTGCCTAATTCGATGATATTTTGTTTAAATCACATAAAGGAAAAGGAGACGATAAACGTCAAAATATTGCTAAATTCGATGATTTTTCGTACGAAACAAAATGCAAGAAAACTTGCTTAAAATGCAATATTATGCGAAATTCTGAAATTTGAAGGCCAAATCACATATCGTGATACTACATGAAATAGTATCGAAATATTGGTAAAAATGAATATATTTACGTAATAACAAACTACATGAAAAACGTGAAAAAAGTCACTATATAACCATATTTGAGGATTTTAACTTCAAATCATAGAGCGAGGCTTCGTATTATTTAGATCCAAGAAAAGACATATGACAATGTTGTTTCCAATACAAATGATAAAAAACAATGTGTTTTCATTAGAAATAACTAAAATGTTCTTGATTTTCCGTTTAAATTACCGATGGAAGATGTACACGTAAAACCGCTCTAATCCGGCTGAAACGTCGATATATGCAATAAAAACCGAACTTCTCCGCTTTTCAATATCTTACTCAGTATTTTAACAAGAAACAAATAGATGATTGAAAATGAAGTATTTAAGGTTATTATCTAATCAATTGTGTGTTTGCATCATTTTTATCGTATATATAATGAATTAATACCAATAGACTGAAATTTCACAAAAACGTGGAAAAACGGCAAATTATTGCCTAATTCGATGATATTTTGTTTAAATCACATAAAGGAAAAGGAGATGATAAACGTCAAAATATTGCTAAATTCGATGATTTTTCGTGCGAAACAAAATGTAAGAAAACTTGCTTTAAATGCAATGTTATGCGAAATTCTGAGATTTGAAGGCCAAATCACATATCGTGATACTACATGAAATAGTATCGAAATATTGGTAAAAATGAATATATTTACGTAATATCAAACTACATGAAAAACGTGAAAAAATTAACTATTTAACCATATTTGAGGATTTTAACTTCAAATCACAGAGCGAGGTTTTGTATTATTTAGATCCGAGAAAAGACATATGACAATGTTGTTTCCAAAACAAATGATAAAAAACAATGTGTTTTCATTAGAATTAACTAAAATGTTATTGATTTTCCGTGTATATTACCGATGGAAGATGTACACGAAAAACCGCTCTAATCCGGCTGAAACGTCGATATATGCAATAAAAACCGAACTTCTCCCCTATTCAATATCTTATTCCGAATTTTAACAAGAAACAAATAGATGATTGAAAATGAAGTATTTAAGGTTATTATCTAATCAATTATGTGTTTGCATCTTTTTTATCGTATATATAATGAATTAATACCTATAAACTGAAAATTCACAAAAACGTGGAAAAATGGCAAAATATTGCCTAATTCGATGATATTTTGTTTAAATCACATAAAGGAAAAGTAGACGATAAACGTCAAAATATTGCTAAATTCGATGATTTTTCGTACGAAACAAAATGCAACAAAACTTGCTTAAAATGCAATATTATGCGAAATTCTGATATTTGAAGGTCAAATCACATATCGTGATACTACATGAAATAGTATCGAAATATTGGTAAAAATGAATATATTTACGTAATATCAAACTACATGATTAACGTGAAAAAAGTAACTATTTTACCATATTTGAGGATATTACCTTCAAATCATAGAGCGATGTTTCGTATTTTTTAAATCCAAGAAAAGACATATGACAATGTTGTTTCCAAAACAAATGATAAAAAACAATGTGTTTTCATTAGAATTAACTAAAATGTTATTGATTTTCCGTGTATATTACCGATGGAAGATGTACACGAAAAACCGCTCTAATCCGGATGAAACGTCGATATATTCAATAAAATCCGAACTTCTCCCATTTTCAATATCTTATTCAGAATTTTAACAAGAAACAAATAGATGATTGAAAATGAAGTATTTAAGGTTATTATCTAATCAATTATGTGTTTGCATCTTTTTTATTGTATATATAGTGAATTAATACCTATAAACTGAAAATTCACAAAAACGTGGAAAAACGGCAAAATATTGCCTAATTCGATGATATTTTGTTTAAATCACAAAAAGGAATAGTAGACGATAAACGTCAAAATATTGCTAAATTCGATGATTTTTCGTACGAAACAAAATGGAAGAAAACTTGCTTATAATGCAATATTATGCGATATTCTGAGATTTGAAGGCCAAATCACATACCGTGAAACTACATGAATTAGTATCGAAATATTGGTAAAAATGAATATATTTACGTAATATCAAACTACATGATTAACGTGAAAATTCACTATTTTACCATATTTAAGGATTTTAACTTCAAATCATTGAGCGAGGTTTCGTATTATTTAGATCCAAGAAAAGACATATGACAATGTTGTTTTCAATACGAATGATAAAAAACAATGTGTTTCCAATACGAATGATAAAAAATAATGTGTTTTCATTAGAATTAACTAAAATGTTCTTGATTTTCCGTTTATATTACCGATGGAAGATGTACACGTAAAACCGCTCTAATCCGGCTGAAACGTCAATATATGCAATAAAAACCGAACTTCTCCCCTTTTCAATATCTTACTCTGTATTTTAACGAGAAACAAATAGATGGTTGAAAATGATGTATTTAAGGTTATTATCTAATCAATTATGTGTTTGCATCATTTTTACCGTATATATAATGAATTAATACCTATAAACTGAAAATTCACAAAAACGTGGAAAAACGGCAAAATATTGCCTTATTCGATGATGTTTTGTTTAAATCACATAAAGAAAAAGGAGACGATAAACGTCAAAATATTGCTAAATTCGATGATTTTTCGTACGAAACAAAATGCAAGAAAACTTGCTTAAAATGCAATATTATGCGAAATTCTGAGATTTGAAGGTCAAATCACATATCGTGATACTACATGAAATAGTATCAAAATATTGGTAAAAATTTATATATTTACGTAATATCAAACTACATGATTAACGTGAAAAAGTAACTATTTTACCATATATGAGGATATTACCTTCAAATCATAGAGCGATGTTTCGTATTTTTTAAATCCAAGAAAAGACATATGACAATGTTGTTTCCAATGCAAATGATAAAAAACAATGTGTTTTCAATAGAATTAATTAAAATGTTCTTGATTTTCTGTTTATATTACCAATGCAAGATGTACACGTAAAACCGCTCTAATCCGGCTGAAACGTCAATATATGCAATAAAAACCGAACTTCTCCCCTTTTCAATATCTTACTCAGTATTTTAACGAGAAACAAATAGATGATTGAAAATGATGTATTTAAGGTTATTATCTAATCAATTATGTGTTTGCATCATTTTTACCGTATATATAATGAATTAATACCTATAAACTGAAAATTCACAAAAACGTGGAAAAACGGCAAAATATTGCCTTATTCTATGATGTTTTGTTTAAATAACATAAAGGAAAAAGGGATGATAAACGTCAAAATATTGCTAAATTCGATGATTTTTCGTACGAATCAAAATGCAAGAAATCTTGCTTAAAATGCAATATTATGCGAAATTCTGAGATTTGAACGCCAAATCACATATCGTGATACTACATGAAATAGTGTCGAAGTATTGGTAAAAATGAATATATTTACGTAATATCAAACTACATGATTAACGTGAAAAAGTGACTATTTTACCATATTTGAGGATTTTAACTTCAAATCATAGAACGAGGTTTCGTATTATTTAGATCCAAGAAAAGACATATGACAATGTTGTTTCCAATACGATTGATAAAAAACAAGGTGTTTCCAATACGGATGATAAAAAACAATGTGTTTCCATATGAATTACCTAAAATGTTATTGATTTTCCGTTTATATTACCGATGGAAATGTACACGTAAAACCGCTCTATTCCGGCTGAAACGACGATATATGCAATAAAAACAGAACTTCTCCCCTTTTCAATATCTTACTCAGTATTTTACGAGAAACAAATAGATGATTGAAAATGAAGTATTTAAGGTTATTATCTAATCAATTATGTGTTTGCATCATTTTTATCGTATATTTAATGAATTAATAACAAATAACTGAAAATTCCCAAAAACGTGAAAAACCGCTAAATATTGCCTAATTCGAGGATGTTTTGTTTAAATCACATAAAGGAAAAGGGGGATGATAAACGTCAAAATATTGCTAAATTCGATGATTTTTCGTACGAAACAAAATGCAAGAAAACTTGCTTAAAATGCAATATTATGCGAAATTCTGAGAATTGAAGGCCAAATCACATATCGTGATACTACATAAAATAGTATCGAAATATTGGTAAAAATGTACGTAATTTACGTAATATCAAACTACATGATTAACATGAAAAAGTCACTATTTTACCATATTTGAGGATTTTAACTTCAAATCATAGAGCGAGGTTTCGTATTATTTAGATCCAAGAAAAGACATATGACAATGTTGTTTCCAATACGAATGACAAAAAACATTGTGTTTTCAATAGAATTAACTAAAATGTTCTTGATTTTCAGTTTATATTACCGATGGAAGATGTACACGTAAAACCGCTCTAATCCGGCTGAAACGTCGATATATGCAATAAAAACCGAACATCTCCCCTTTTCAATATCTTATTCAGAATTTTAACGAGAAACAAATAGATGATTGAAAATGAAGTATTTAAGGTTATTATCTAATCAATTATTATTTTGCATCATTTTTATCGTATATATAATGAATTAATACCTATAAACTGAAAATTCACAAAAACGTGGAAAAACGGCAAAATATTGCCTAATTCGATGATATTTTGTTTAAATCACATAAAGGAAATGGGGATGATAAACGTCAAAATATTGCTATATTCGATGATTTTTCATACGAAACAAAATGCAAGAAAACTTGCTTAAAATGCAATATTATGCGAAATTCGGAGATATGAAGGCCAAATCACATATCGTGATACTAGATGAAATAGTATCGAAATATTGGTAAAAATGAATATATTTACGTAATATCAAACTACATGAAAAACGTGAAAAAATTAACTATTTAATCATATTTGAGGATTTTAACTTCAAATCATAGAGCAAGGTTTCGTATTATTTAGATCCAAGAAATGACATATGACACTGTTGTTTCCAATACAAATGATAAAAAACAATGTGTTTTCATTAGAATTAACTAAAATGTTCTTGATTTTCCGTTTATATTACCGATGGAAGATATACACGAAAACATCTCTATTCCGGCTAGAACGTCGATATATGCAATAAAAACAGAACTCCTCCCCTTTTCAATATCTTACTCAGTATTTAAACGAGAAACAAATAGTTGATTGAAAATGAAGTATTTAAGGTTATTATATAATCAATTATGTGTTTGCATAATTTTTATCGTAAATATAATGAATTAATACGTATAAACTGAAAATTCACAAAAACGTGGAAAAACGGCAAAATATTGCCTAATTCGATGATATTTTGTTTAAATCACATAGAGGAAAAGGGGATGATACACGTCAGAATATTGATTCGAGGATTTTTCGTACGAAACAAAATGCAAGAAAACTTGCATAAAATGCAATATTATGCGAAATTCTGAGATTTGAAGGCCAAATCACATATCGTGATACTACATGAAATAGTATCGAAATATTGATAAAAATAAATATATATATATACGTAATATCAAACTACATGATTAACGTGAAAAAAGAAACTATTTTACCATATTTGAGGATTTTAACTTCAAAAAATAGAGCGATGTTTCGTATTATTTAGATCCAAGAAAAGACATATGACAATGTTGTTTCCAAAACAAATGATAAAAACAATGTGTTTTCATTAGAATTAACTAAAATATTCCTGATTTTCCGTTTATATTACCGATGGAAGATGTACACGAAAACATCTCTATTCCGGCTGGAACGTCGATATATGCAATAAAAACAGAACTCCTCCCCTTTTCAATATCTTACTCAGTATTTAAACGAGAAAGAAATAGTTGATTGAAAATGAAGTATTTAAGGTTATTATATAATCAATTATGTGTTTGTATCATTTTTATCATATATATAATGAATTAATACCTATAAACTGAAAATTCACAAAAACGTGGAAAAACGGCAAAATATTGTCTAATTCGATGATATTTTGTTTAAATCACATAGAGGAAAAGGGGATGATAAACGTCAAAATATTGCTAAATTCGATGATTTTTCGTACGCAATAAAATGCAAGAAAACTTGCTTAAAATTATATATTATGCGATTTTCTGAGATTTGAACGCCAAAACACATATCGTGATACTACATGAAATAGTATCGAAGTATTGGTAAAAATGAATATATTTACGTAATATCAAACTACATGATTAACGTGAAAAAGTCACTATTTTACCATATTTGAGGATTTTAACTTCAAATCATAGAGCGAGGTTTCGTATTATTTAGATCCAAGAAAAGACATATGACAATGTTGTTTCTAATACGAATGATAAAAAACAATGTGTTTCCAATACGGATGATAAAAATTTAATGTGTTTCCACATGAATTAACTAAAATGTTATTGATTTTCCGTTTATATTACCGATGGAAATGTACATGTAAAACCGCTCTATTCCGGCTGAAACGTCGATATATGCAATAAAAACAGAACTTCTCCCCTTTTCAATATCTTACTCAGTATTTTAATGAGAAACAAATACATGATTGAAAATGAAGTATTTAAGGTTATTATCTAATCAATTATGTGTTTGCATCATTTTTATCGAATATTTAATGAATTAATAACGAAAAACTGAAAATTCACAAAAACGTGAAAAACCGCTAAATATTGCCTAATTCGAGGATGTTTTGTTTAAATCACATAAAGGAAAGGGGATGATAAACGTCAAAATATTGATAAATTCGATGATTTTTCGTACGAAACAAAATGCAAGAAAACTTGCTTAAAATGCAATATTATGCGACATTCTGAGATATGAAGGCCAAATCACATATCGTGATACTACATGAAATAGGATCGAAATATTGGTAAAAATGAATATATTTACGTAATATCAAACTACATGATTAACGTGCAAAAGTCACTATTTTACCATATTTGAGGATTTTAACTTAAAATCATAGAGCGAGGTTTCGTATTATTTAGATCCAAGAAAAGACATATGACAATGTTGTTTCCAAAACGAATGATAAAAAACAATGTGTTTTCATTAGAATTAACTAAAATGTTCTTGATTTTCCGTTTATATTACCGATGGAAGATGTACACGTAAAACCGCTCTAATCCGGCTGAAACGTCGATATATGCAATAAAAACCAAACTTCTCCCCTTTTCAATATCTTATTCAGAATTTTAACGAGAAACAAATAGATGATTGAAAATGAAGTATTTAAGGTTATTATCTAATCAATTATTATTTTGCATCATTTTTATCGTATATATAATGAATTAATACCTATAAACTGAAAATTCACAAAAACGTGGAAAAACGGCAAAATATTGCCTAATTCGATGATATTTTGTTTAAATCACATAAAGGAAAAGTAGACGATAAACGTCAAAATATTGCTAAATTCGATGACTTTTCGTACGAAACAAAATGCAAGAAAACTTGCTTAAAATGCAATATTATGCGATATTCTGAGATTTGAAGGCCAAATCACATACCGTGAAACTACATGAATTAGTATCGAAATATTGGTAAAAATGAATATATTTACGTAATATCAAACTACATGATTAACGTGAAAATTCACTATTTTTCCATATTTGAGGATTTTAACTTCAAATCATTGAGCGAGGTTTCGTATTATTTAGATCCAAAAAAAGACATATGACAATGTTGTTTCCAATACGAATGATAAAAAACAATGTGTTTCCAATACGAATGATAAAAAACAATGTGTTTCCAATACGAATGATAAAAAACAATGTGTTTTCATTAGAATTAACTAAAATGTTCTTGATTTTCCGTTTATATTACCGATGGAAGATGTACACGTAAAACCGCTCTAATCCGGCTGAAACGTCGATATATGCAATAAAAACCGAACTTCTCCCCTTTTCAATATCTTACTCAGTATTTTAACGAGAAACAAATAGATGATTGAAAATGATGTATTTAAGGTTATTATCTAATCAATTATGTGTTTGCATCATTTTTACCGTATATATAATGAATTAATACCTATAAACTGAAAATTCACAAAAACGTGGAAAAACGGCAAAATATTGCCTTATTCGATGATGTTTTGTTTAAATCACATAAAGGAAAAGGGGATGATAAACGTTAAAATATTGCTAAATTCGATTATTTTTCGTACGAAACAAAATGCAAGAAAACTTGCTTCAAATGCAATATTATGCGAAATTCTGAGATTTGAAGGTCAAATCACATATCGTGATACTACATGAAATAGTATCGAAATATTGGTAAAAATGAATATATTTACGTAATATCAAACTACATAATTAACGTGAAAAAGTAACTATTTTACCATATTCGAGGATATTACCTTCAAATCATAGAGCGATGTTTCGAATTTTTTAAATCCAAGAAAAGACATATGACAATGTTGTTTCCAATACAAATGATAAAAAACAATGTGTTTTCAATAGAATTAATTAAAATGTTCTTGATTTTCTGTTTATATTACCGATGGAAGATGTACACGTAAAACCGCTCTAATCCGGCTGAAACGTCGATATATGCAATAAAAACCGAACTTCTCCCCTTTTCAATATCTTACTCAGTATTTTAACGAGAAACAAATAGATGATTGAAAATGAAGTATTTAAGGTTATTATCTAATCAATTATGTGTTTGCATCATTTTTACCGTATATATAATGAATTAATACCTATAAACTGAAAATTCACAAAAACGTGGAAAAACGGCAAAATATTGCCTTATTCGATGATGTTTTGTTTAAATCACATAAAGGAAAAGGGGATGATAAACGTTAAAATATTGCTAAATTCGATTATTTTTCGTACGAAACAAAATGCAAGAAAACTTGCTTCAAATGCAATATTATGCGAAATTCTGAGATTTGAAGGTCAAATCACATATCGTGATACTACATGAAATAGTATCGAAATATTGGTAAAAATGAATATATTTACGTAATATCAAACTACATAATTAACGTGAAAAAGTAACTATTTTACCATATTCGAGGATATTAACTTCAAATCATTGAGCAAGGTTTCGTATTATTTAGATCCAAGAAATGACATATGACACTGTTGTTTCCAATACAAATGATAAAAAACAATGTGTTTTCATTAGAATTAACTAAAATGTTCTTGATTTTCCGTTTATATTACCGATGGAAGATATACACGAAAACATCTCTATTCCGGCTAGAACGTCGATATATGCAATAAAAACAGAACTCCTCCCCTTTTCAATATCTTACTCAGTATTTAAACGAGAAACAAATAGTTGATTGAAAATGAAGTATTTAAGGTTATTATATAATCAATTATGTGTTTGCATCATTTTTATCGTAAATATAATGAATTAATACGTATAAACTGAAAATTCACAAAAACGTGGAAAAACGGCAAAATATTGCCTAATTCGATGATATTTTGTTTAAATCACATAGAGGAAAAGGGGATGATACACGTCAGAATATTGATTCGAGGATTTTTCGTACGAAACAAAATGCAAGAAAACTTGCATAAAATGCAATATTATGCGAAATTCTGAGATTTGAAGGCCAAATCACATATCGTGATACGACATGAAATAGTATCGAAATATTGATAAAAATTAATATATATATACGTAATATCAAACTACATGATTAACGTGAAAAAAGAAACTATTTTACCATATTTGAGGATTTTAACTTCAAAAAATAGAGCGATGTTTCGTACTATTTAGATCCAAGAAAAGACATATGACAATGTTGTTTCCAATACAAATGATAAAAACAATGTGTTTTCATTAGAATTAACTAAAATATTCCTGATTTTCCGTTTATATTACCGATGGAAGATGTACACGAAAACATCTCTATTCCGGCTGGAACGTCGATATATGCAATAAAAACAGAACTCCTCCCCTTTTCAATATCTTACTCAGTATTTAAACGAGAAAGAAATAGTTGATTGAAAATGAAGTATTTAAGGTTATTATATAATCAATTATGTGTTTGTATCATTTTTATCATATATATAATGAATTAATACCTATAAACTGAAAATTCACAAAAACGTGGAAAAACGGCAAAATATTGTCTAATTCGATGATATTTTGTTTAAATCACATAGAGGAAAAGGGGATGATAAACGTCAAAATATTGCTAAATTCGATGATTTTTCGTACGCAACAAAATGCAAGAAAACTTGCTTAAAATGATATATTATGCGAAATTCTGAGATTTGAACGCCAAAACACATATCGTGATAGTACATGAAATAGTATCGAAGTATTGGTAAAAATGAATATATTTACGTAATATCAAACTACATGATTAACGTGCAAAAGTCACTATTTTACCATATTTGAGGATTTTAACTTCAAATCATAGAGCGAGGTTTCGTATTATTTAGATCCAAGAAAAGACATATGACAATGTTGTTTCCAAAACGAATGATAAAAAACAATGTGTTTTCATTAGAATTAACTAAAATGTTCTTGATTTTCCGTTTATATTACCGATGGAAGATGTACACGTAAAACCGCTCTAATCCGGCTGAAACGTCGATATATGCAATAAAAACCAAACTTCTCCCCTTTTCAATATCTTATTCAGAATTTTAACGAGAAACAAATAGATGATTGAAAATGAAGTATTTAAGGTTATTATCTAATCAATTATTATTTTGCATCATTTTTATCGTATATATAATGAATTAATACCTATAAACTGAAAATTCACAAAAACGTGGAAAAACGGCAAAATATTGCCTAATTCGATGATATTTTGTTTAAATCACATAAAGGAAAAGTAGACGAAAACGTCAAAATATTGCTAAATTCGATGACTTTTCGTACGAAACAAAATGCAAGAAAACTTGCTTAAAATGCAATATTATGTGATATTCTGAGATTTGAAGGCCAAATCACATACCGTGAAACTACATGAATTAGTATCGAAATATTGGTAAAAATGAATATATTTACGTAATATCAAACTACATGATTAACGTGAAAATTCACTATTTTTCCATATTTGAGGATATTAACTTCAAATCATTGAGCGAGGTTTCGTATTATTTAGATCCAAAAAAAGACATATGACAATGTTGTTTCCAATACGAATGATAAAAAACAATGTGTTTCCAATACGAATGATAAAAAACAATGTGTTTTCATTAGAATTAACTAAAATGTTCTTGATTTTCCGTTTATATTACCGATGGAAGATGTACACGTAAAACCGCTCTAATCCGGCTGAAACGTCGATATATGCAATAAAAACCGAACTTCTCCCCTTTTCAATATCTTACTCAGTATTTTAACGAGAAACAAATAGATGATTGAAAATGATGTATTTAAGGTTATTATCTAATCAATTATGTGTTTGCATCATTTTTACCGTATACATAATGAATTAATACCTATAAACTGAAAATTCACAAAAACGTGGAAAAACGGCAAAATATTGCCTTATTCGATGATGTTTTGTTTAAATCACATAAAGGAAAAGGGGATGATAAACGTTAAAATATTGCTAAATTCGATTATTTTTCGTACGAAACAAAATGCAAGAAAACTTGCTTCAAATGCAATATTATGCGAAATTCTGAGATTTGAAGGTCAAATCACATATCGTGATACTACATGAAATAGTATCGAAATATTGGTAAAAATGAATATATTTACGTAATATCAAACTACATAATTAACGTGAAAAAAGTAACTATTTTACCATATTCGAGGATATTACCTTCAAATCATAGAGCGATGTTTCGTATTTTTTAAATCCAAGAAAAGACATATGACAATGTTGTTTCCAATACAAATGATAAAAAAACAATGTGTTTTCAATAGAATTAATTAAAATGTTCTTGATTTTCTGTTTATATTACCGATGGAAGATGTACACGTAAAACCGCTCTAATCCGGCTGAAACGTCGATATATGCAATAAAAACCGAACTTCTCCCCTTTTCAATATCTAACTCAGTATTTTAACGAGAAACAAATAGATGATTGAAAATGAAGTATTTAAGGTTATTATCTAATCAATTATGTGTTTGCATCATTTTTATCGTATATATAATGAATTAATACCTATAAACTGAAAATTCACAAAAACGTGGAAAAACGGCAAAATATTGCCTAATTCGATGATATTTTGTTTAAATCACATAGAGGAAAAGGGGATGATAAACGTCAAAATATTGCTAAATTCGATGATTTTTCGTACGAAACAAAATGCAAGAAAACTTGCTTAAAATGCAATATTATGCGAAATTCTGAGATTTGAACGCCAAATCACATATCGTGATACTACATGAAATAGTATCGAAGTATTGGTAAAGATGAATATATTTACGTAATATCAAACTACATGATTAACGTGAAAAAGTCACTATTTTACCATATTTGAGGATTTTAACTTCAAATCATAGAGCGAGGTTTCGTATTATTTAGATCCAAGAAAAGACATATGACAATGTTGTTTCTAATACGAATGATAAAAAACAATGTGTTTCCAATACGGATGATAAAAAACAATGTGTTTCCACATGAATTAACTAAAATGTTATTGATTTTCCGTTTATATTACCGATGGAAATGTACACGTAAAACCGCTCTATTCCGGCTGAAACGTCGATATATGCAATAAAAACAGAACTTCTCCCCTTTTCAATATCTTACTCAGTATTTTAACGAGAAACAAATACATGATTGAAAATGAAGTATTTAAGGTTATTATCTAATCAATTATGTGTTTGCATCATTTTTATCGAATATTTAATGAATTAATAACAAAAAACTGAAAATTCACAAAAACGTGAAAAACCGCTAAATATTGCCTAATTCGAGGATGTTTTGTTTAAATCACATAAAGGAAAGGGGATGATAAACGTCAAAATATTGATAAATTCGATGATTTTTCGTACGAAACAAAATGCAAGAAAACTTGCTTAAAATGCAATATAATGCGACATTCTGAGATATGAAGGCCAAATCACATATCGTGATACTACATGAAATAGGATCGAAATATTGGTAAAAACGAATATATTTACGTAATATCAAACTACATGATTAACGTGAAAAAGTCACTATTTTACCATATATGAGGTTTTTAACTTCAAATCATTGAGCGAGGTTTCGTATTATTTAGATCCAAGAAAAGACAAATGACAATGTTGTTTCCAATACGAATGATAAAAAACAATGTGTTTTCATTAGAATTAACTAAAATGTTCTTGATTTTCCGTTTATATTACCGATGGAAGATGTACACGTAAAACCGCTCTAATACGGCTGAAACGTCGATGTATGCAATAAAAACCGAACTTCTCCCCTTTTCAATATCTTATTCAGAATTTTAACGAGAAACAAATAGATGATTGAAAATGAAGTATTTAAGGTTATTATCTAATCAATTATTATTTTGCATCATTTTTATCGTATATATAATGAATTAATACCTATAAACTGAAAATTCACAAAAACGTGGAAAAACGGCAAAATATTGCCTAATTCGATGATATTTTGTTTAAATCACATAAAGGAAAAGGAGACGATAAACGTCAAACTATTGCTAAATTCGATGATTTTTCGTACGAAACAAAATGCAAGAAAACTTGCTTAAAATGCAATATTATGCGAAATTCTGAGATTTGAAGGCCAAATCACATATCGTGATACTACATGAAATAGTATCGAAATATTGATAAAAATTAATATATATACGTAATATCAAACTACATGATTAACGTGAAAAAAGAAACTATTTTACCATATTTGAGGATTTTAACTTCAAAAAATAGAGCGATGTTTCGTATTATTTAGATCCAAGAAAAGACATATGACAATGTTGTTTCCAATACAAATGATAAAAACAATGTGTTTTCATTAGAATTAACTAAAATATTCCTGATTTTCCGTTTATATTACCGATGGAAGATGTACACGAAAACATCTCTATTCCGGCTGGAACGTCGATATATGCAATAAAAACAGAACTCCTCCCCTTTTCAATATCTTACTCCGTATTTAAACGAGAAAGAAATAGTTGATTGAAAATGAAGTATTTAAGGTTATTATATAATCAATTATGTGTTTGCATCATTTTTATCATATATATAATGAATTGATACCTATAAACTGAAAATTCACAAAAACGTGGAAAAACGGCAAAATATTGCCTAATTCGATGATATTTTGTTTTAATCACATAGATGAAAAGGGGATGATAAACGTCAAAATATTGCTAAATTCGATGATTTTTCGTACGAAACAAAATGCAAGAAAACTTGCTTAAAATGCAATATTATGCGAAATTCTGAGATTTGAACGCCAAATCAAATATACTACATGAAATAGTATCGAAGTATTGTTAAAAATGAATATATTTACGTAATATCAAACTACATGATTAACGTGAAAAAGTCACTATTTTACCATATTTGAGGATTTTAACTTCAAATCATAGAGCGAGGTTTCGTATTATTTAGATCCAAGAAAAGACATATGACAATGTTGTTTCCAATACGAATGATAAAAAACAATGTGTTTTCATTAGAATTAACTAAAATGTTCTTGATTTTCCGTTTATATTACCGATGGAAGATGTACACGTAAAACCGCTCTAATCCGGCTGAAACGTCGATATATGCAATAAAAACCGAACTTCTCCCCTTTTCAATATCTTTTTCAGAATTTTAACGAGAAGCAAATATATGATTGAAAATGAAGTATTTAAGGTTATTATATAATCAATTATTATTTTGCATCATTTTTATCGTATATATAATGAATTAATACCTAAAACTGAAAATTCACAAAAACGTGGAAAAACGGCAAAATATTGCCTAATTCGATGATATTTTGTTTAAATTACATAAAGGAAAAGGAGACGATAAACGTCAAAATATTGCTAAATTCGATGATTTTTCGTACGAAACAAAATGCAAGAAAACTTGCTTAAAATGCAATATTACGCGAAATTCTGAGATTTGAAGGCCAAATCACATATCGTGATACTACATGAAATAGTATCGAAATATTGGTAAAAATGAATATATTTACGTAATATCAAACTACATGAAAAACGTAAAAAAAGTCACTATATAATCATATTTGACCATTTTAACTTCAAATCATAGAGCGAGGTTTCGTATTATTTAGATCCAAGAAAAGACATATGACAATATTGTTTCCAATACAAATGATAAAAAACAATGTGTTTTCATTAGAAATAACTAAAATGTTCTTGATTTTCCGTGTATATTACCGATGGAAGATGTAAACGTAAAACCGCTCTAATCCAGCTGAAACGTCGATATATGCAATAAAAACCGAACTTCTCCCCTTTTCAATATCTTACTCAGTATTTTAACGAGAAACAAATAGATGATTGAAAATGATGTATTTAAAATTATTATCTAATCAATTATGTGTTTGCATCATTTTTACCGTATATATAATGAATTAATACCTATAAACTGAAAATTCACAAAAACGTAGAAAAACGGCAAAATATTGCCTTATTCGATGATGTTTTGTTTAAATCACATAAAGGAAAAGTAGACGATAAACGTCAAAATATTGCTAAATTCGATGATTTTTCGTACGAAACAAAATGCAAGAAAACTTGCTTAAAATGCAATATTACGCGATATTCTGAGATTTGAAGGCCAAATCACATACCGTGAAACTACATGAATTAGTATCGAAATATTGGTAAAAATGAATATATTTACGTAATATCAAACTACATGATTAACGTGAAAAAAGAAACTATTTTACCATATTTGAGGATATTACCTTCAAATCATAGAGCGATGTTTCGTATTTTTTAAATCCAAGAAAAGACATATGACAATGTTGTTTCCAATACAAATGATAAAAAACAATGTGTTTTCAATAGAATTAACTAAAATGTTCTTGATTTTCTGTTTATATTACCGATGGAAGATGTACACGTAAAACCGCTCTAATCTGGCTGAAACGTCGATATATGCAATAAAAACCGAACTTCTCCCCTTTTCAATATCTTACTCAGTATTTTAACGAGAAACAAATAGATGATTGAAAATGAAGTATTTAAGGTTATTATCTAATCAATTATGTGTTTGCATCATTTTTATTGTATATATAATGAATTAATACCTATAAACTGAAAATTCACAAAAACGTGGAAAAATGGCAAAATATTGCCTAATTCGGTGATATTTTGTTTAAATCACATAAAGGAAAAGGAGATGATAAACGTCAAAATATTGCTAAATTCGATGAGTTTTCGTACGAAACAAAATGCAAGAAAACTTGCTTAAAATGCAATATTATGCGAAATTCGGATATATGAAGGCCAAATCACATATCGTGATACTAGAGGAAATAGTATCGAAATATTGGTAAAAATGAATATATTTACGTAATATCAAACTACATGAAAAACGTGAAAAAATTAACTATTTAATGATATTTGAGGATTTTAACTTCAAACCATAGAGCGAGGTTTCGTATTATTTAGATCCAAGAAATGACATATGACAATGTTGTTTCCAATACAAATTATAAAAAACAGTGTGTTTTCATTAGAATTAACTAAAATCTTCTTGATTTTCCGTTTATATTACCGATGGAAGATGTACACGAAAACATCTCTAATCCGGCTGGAACGTCGATATATGCAATAAAAACAGAACTCCTCCCCTTTTCAATATCTTACTCAGTATTTAAACGAGAAACAAATAGTTGATTGAAAATTAGGTATTTAAGGTTATTATATAATCAATTATGTGTTTGCATCATTTTTATCGTATATATAATGAATTAATACCTATAAACTGAAAATTCACAAAAACGTGGAAAAACGGCAAAATATTGCCTAATTCGATGATATTTTGTTTAAATCACATATAGGAAAAGTGGATGATACACGTCAAAATATTGATTCGAGGATTTTTCGTACGAAACAAAATGCAAGAAAACTTGCTTAAAATGCAATATTATGCGAAATTCTGAGATTTGAAGGCCAAATCACATATCGTGATACTACATGAAATAGTATCGAAATATTGATAAAAATTAATATATATACGTAATATCAAACTACATGATTGACGTGAAAAAAGAAACTGTTTTACCATATTTGAGGATTTTAACTTCAAAAAATAGAGCGATGTTTCGTATTATTTAGTTCCAAGAAAAGATATAAAACAGAACTCCTCCCCTTTTCAATATCTTACTCAGTATTTAAACGAGAAAGAAATAGTTGATTGAAAATGAAGTATTTAAGGTTATTATATAATCAATTATGTGTTTGCATCATTTTTATCGAATATATAATGAATTAATACCTATAAACTGATAATTCACAAAAACGTGGAAAAACGGCAAAATATTGCCTAATTCGATGATATTTTGTTTACATCACATAAAGGAAAAGGAGATGATAAACGTCAAAATATTGCTAAATTCGATGATTTTTCGTACGAAACAAAATGCAAGAAAACTTGCTTAAAATGCAATATTATGCGAAATTCTGAGATTTGAACGCCAAATCACATATACTACATGAAATAGTATCGAAGTATTGGTAAAAATGAATATATTTACGTAATATCAAACTACATGATTAACGTGAAAAAGTCACTATTTTACCATATTAGAGGATTTTAACTTCAAATCATAGAGCGAGGTTTCGTATTATTTAGATCCAAGAAAAGACATATGACAATGTTGTTTCCAATACGAATGATAAAAAACAACGTGTTTTCATTAGAATTAACTAAAATGTTCTTGATTTTCCGTTTAAATTACCGATGGAAGATGTACACGTAAAACCGCTCTAATCCGGCTGAAACGTCGATATATGCAATAAAAACCGAACTTCTCCCCTTTTCAATATCTTACTCAGTATTTTAACAAGAAACAAATAGATGATTGAAAATGAAGTATTTAAGGTTATTATCTAATCAATTATGTGTTTGTATCATTTTTATCATATATATAATGAATTAATACCCATAGACTGAAAATTCACAAAAACGTGGAAAAACGGCAAATTATTGCCTAATTCGATGATATTTTGTTTAAATCACATAAAGGAAAAGGAGATGATAAACGTCAAAATATTGCTAAATTCGATGATTTTTCGTGCGAAACAAAATGTAAGAAAACTTGCTTAAAATGCAATATTATGCGAAATTCTAAGATTTGAAGGCCAAATCACATATCGTGATACTACATGAAATAGTATCAAAATATTGGTAAAAATGAATATACTTACGTAATATCAAACTACATGAAAAACGTGAAAAAATTAACTATTTAACCATATTTGAGGATTTTAACTTCAAATGATAGAGCGAGGTTTCGTATTATTTAGATCCAAGAAAAGACATATGACAATGTTGTTTCCAAAACAAATGAGAAAAAACAATGTGTTTTCATTAGAATTAACTAAAATGTTATTGATTTTCCGTGTATATTACCGATGGAAGATGTACACGAAAACCCGCTCTAATCCGGCTGAAACGTCGATATATGCAATAAAAACCGAACTTCTTCCCTTTTCAATATCTTACTCAGTATTTTAACGAGAAACAAATAGATGATAGAAAATGATGTATTTAAGGTTATTATCTAATCAATTATGTGTTTGCATCATTTTTACCGTATATATAATGAATTAATACCTATAAAATGAAAATTCACAAAAACGTGGAAAAACGTCAAAATATTGCCTTATTCGATGATGTTTTATTTAAATCACATAAAGGAAAAGGGGATGATAACCGTCAAAATATTGCTGAATTCGATGATTTTTCGTACGAAACAAAATGCAAGAAAACTTGCTTAAAATGCAATATTATGCGAAATTCTGAGATTTGAAGGTCAAATCACATATCGTGATACTACATGAAATAGTATCGAAATATTGGTAAAATGAATATATTTACGTAATATCAAACTACATGATTAACGTGAAAAAAGTAACTATTTTACCATATTTGAGGATATTACCTTCAAATCATAGAGCGATGTTTCGTATTTTTTAAATCCAAGAAAAGACATATGACAATGTTCTTTCCAATACAAATGATAAAAAACAATGTGTTTTCATTAGAATTAACTAAAATGTTCTTGATTTTCCGTTTAAATTACCAATGGAAGATGTACACGTAAAACCGTTCTAATCCTGCTGAAACGTCGATATATGCAATAAAAACCGAACTTCTCCCCTTTTCAATATCTTACTCAGTATTTTAACAAAAAACAAATAGATGATTGAAAATTAAGTATTTAAGGTTATTATCTAATCAATTATGTGTTTGTATCATTTTTATCGTATATATAATGAATTAATACCCATAGACTTAAAATTCACAAAAACGTGGAAAAACGGCAAATTATTGCCTAATTCGATGATATTTTGTTGAAATCACATAAAGGAAAAGGAGATGATAAACGTCAAAATATTGCTAAATTCGATGATTTTTCGTGCGAAACAAAATGTAAGAAAACTTGCTTAAAATGCAATATTATGCGAAATTCTAAGATTTGAAGGCCAAATCACATATCGTGATACTACATGAAATAGTATCGAAATATTGGTAAAAATTTTATATATTTACGTAATATCAAACTACATGAAAAACGTGAAAAAATGAACTATTTAACCATATTTGAGGATTTTAACTTCAAATCATAGAGCGAGGTTTCGTATTATTTAGATCCAAGAAAAGACATATGACAATGTTGTTTCCAATACAAATTATAAAAAACAGTGTGTTGTCATTAGAATTAACTAAAATGTTCTTGATTTTCCGTTTATATTACCGATGGAAGATGTACACGAAAACATCTCTATTCCGGCTGGAACGTCGATATATGCAATAACAACAGAACTCCTCCCCTTTTCAATATCTTACTCAGTATTTAAACGAGAAACAAATAGTTGATTGAAAATTAGGTATTTGAGGTTATTATATAATCAATTATGTGTTTGCATCATTTTTAACGTATATATAATGAATTAATACCTATAAACTGAAAATTCACAAAAACGTGGAAAAACGGCAAAATATTGCCTAATTCGATGATATTTTGTTTAAATCACATATAGGAAAAGGGGATAATACACGTCAAAATATTGATTCGAGGATTTTTCGTACGAAACAAAATGCAAGAAAACTTGCTTAAAATGCAATATTATGCGAAATTCTGAGATTTGAAGGCCAAATCACATATCGTGATACTACATGAAATAGTATCGAAATATTGATAAAAATTAATATATATACGTAATATCAAACTACATGATTGACGTGAAAAAAGAAACTATTTTACCATATTTGAGGATTTTAACTTCAAAAAATAGAGCGATGTTTCGTATTATTTAGATCCAAGAAAAGATATAAAACAGAACTCCTCCCCTTTTCAATATCTTACTCAGTATTTAAACGAGAAAGAAATAGTTGATTGAAAATGAAGTATTTAAGGTTATTATATAATCAATTATGTGTTTGCATCATTTTTATCGAATATATAATGAATTAATACCTATAAACTGATAATTCACAAAAACGTGGAAAAACGGCAAAATATTGCCTAATTCGATGATATTTTGTTTAAATCACATAAAGGAAAAGGAGATGATAAACGTCAAAATATTGCTAAGGGGGCATATCAAACGCAAAAATTCGGAAAAATCGAATATTTTTGAAAAATTTATAAAAATACTACAACGTTCTGGCAACACTTTGGCGCAAACACGATAATGTTATGATATAAATTAAAGTATTTATGGTACATTTCCATGCGTAATTGTGCAGAATCCGGTGCCCCGCGGCTGTGGCGCGCCAAGAGTATTGCGTCGTACGTTCTAAATGTCAATTTTTTCGTAATAACGTCGGAAATAACTATGTATATATGACAACAAATATACACTAATTGGCAACCGTCTCCTAGTGAAGGTGAGTGAGGTACCCAGCTACAGTCACATGGTGTGTCCTGTTGAGAGTGGAGGTGTCGACGCGTGCTCCATTTTGGCTCCTGAAATCTCGCTTTAGTAGCGTCTAGTGCACAATGACCTATAAACGGAGGACTCTGAAGACAAAGGAAGCCAATTTGGCACGCGGTCGCCGTCTTTGGCAGGAAAAAGAGCCGCTGTAGCACAAGGGAGAGTTATATCAAGTGAGGATGTAGGCGGCCTCCCCGCCTCAGCTGTGAGAGGCCTGACGCCGCCGCCACACATCTCGAACCCTCCTCACACACACTCCTCAGCCCCTCGATGTGTATGGACCGGCCACGACAGTGCCATCTACATCTACTGGTGTGGCAGTGCCATCTACATCTACTGATGTGGCAGTGCCATCTACAACTACTGGTGTGGCAGTGCCATCTACTGGTGTGGCTGGTGTTGCAGTGCCATCTACTGCTGTGGCTGGTGTTGCAGTGCCACCTTGAGGACCCACAATTCGGACCAATTTCAATAGGTTAGTATCCTTTAGTGTTATAATTTGGTATTTTGTAATAATTGTAATATGTATGTGCAGGATATATATATGTATAATTTTTTATTTTTTTATTTTTTTTTTTATTTTTTTTTTCGTTTGTTATCAGGGGATGTGCATGGAACTTGCACACCTTGCTCAATGGAATCCTATCTGCAAGGGTGCCAATTATGAACAAAATCTGTCGAAGTCAAGCTCAGCAACAGGTGGCCGAACTTTGATCTTATTTTTCTCAGGTAAGTAATTTACAACTTCAAAGTACTTCATAGCTTTCATTTATTAATCAATTTACATGCAAATTACACCTTATATGTAGAGTTTGTGCTTCTACAAAACCTAGAAGACATTTTAGTCCAAAGTCCATTTGTTGCTTTTATAAAAATTTATAAACATCATATATTGCATATTTTTGGAAGGGTAACTTTGAAAAATTATATTATTGCACTAAACACTTTATTGATAAAACTGGTCACTACAATCCTTTATTATGTGCTACTTTTAATATCTGAGTGTTATAGAAATGATTTTAGTTGACAAATGTGGTCCCTAAAATTATTTGTAAATGTTGAAAATTCGTTGCATAATACGTTGTGTATTTTTTTTCTCCTTTTCTGTTTAAAGTGTGATGGTGAAACTTGGACCAGTTGCAGCCCTTTCTATAACCATTTCAGAAATAAATTTATAAGCAAATTAAACAATTTTTAATTTCACCTTGATATGCCTCCTAAATTCGATGATTTTTCGTACGAAACAAAATGCAAGAAAACTTGCTTAAAATGCAATATTATGCGAAATTCTGAGATTTGAACGCCAAATCACATATACTACATGAAATAGTATCGAAGTATTGGTAAAAATGAATATATTTACGTAATATCAAACTACATGATTAACGTGAAAAAAGTAACTATTTTACCATATTTGAGGATATTACCTTCAAATCATAGAGCGATGTTTCGTATTTTTTAAATCCAAGAAAAGACATATGACAATGTTCTTTCCAATACAAATGATAAAAAACAATGTGTTTTCATTAGAATTAACTAAAACGTTCTTGATTTTCCGTTTAAATTACCGATGGAAGATGTACACGTAAAACCGCTCTAATCCGGCTGAAACGTCGATATATGCAATAAAAACCGAACTTCTCCCCTTTTCAATATCTTACTCAGTATTTTAACAAAAAACAAATAGATGATTGAAAATGAAGTATTTAAGGTTATTATCTAATCAATTATGTGTTTGTATCATTTTTATCGTATATATAATGAATTAATACCCATAGACTTAAAATTCACAAAAACGTGGAAAAACGGCAAATTATTGCCTAATTCGATGATATTTTGTTGAAATCACATAAAGGAAAAGGAGATGATAAACGTCAAAATATTGCTAAATTCGATGATTTTTCGTGCGAAACAAAATGTAAGAAAACTTGCTTAAAATGCAATATTATGCGAAATTCTAAGATTTGAAGGCCAAATCACATATCGTGATACTACATGAAATAGTATCGAAATATTGGTAAAAATGAATATATTTACGTAATATCAAACTACATGAAAAACGTAAAAAAAGTCACTATATAATCATATTTGACCATTTTAACTTCAAATCATAGAGCGAGGTTTCGTATTATTTAGATCCAAGAAAAGACATATGACAATATTGTTTCCAATACAAATGATAAAAAACAATGTGTTTTCATTAGAAATAACTAAAATGTTCTTGATTTTCCGTGTATATTACCGATGGAAGATGTAAACGTAAAACCGCTCTAATCCAGCTGAAACGTCGATATATGCAATAAAAACCGAACTTCTCCCCTTTTCAATATCTTACTCAGTATTTTAACGAGAAACAAATAGATGATTGAAAATGATGTATTTAAAATTATTATCTAATCAATTATGTGTTTGCATCATTTTTACCGTATATATAATGAATTAATACCTATAAACTGAAAATTCACAAAAACGTAGAAAAACGGCAAAATATTGCCTTATTCGATGATGTTTTGTTTAAATCACATAAAGGAAAAGTAGACGTTAAACGTCAAAATATTGCTAAATTCGATGATTTTTCGTACGAAACAAAATGCAAGAAAACTTGCTTAAAATGCAATATTACGCGATATTCTGAGATTTGAAGGCCAAATCACATACCGTGAAACTACATGAATTAGTATCGAAATATTGGTAAAAATGAATATATTTACGTAATATCAAACTACATGATTAACGTGAAAAAAGAAACTATTTTACCATATTTGAGGATATTACCTTCAAATCATAGAGCGATGTTTCGTATTTTTTAAATCCAAGAAAAGACATATGACAATGTTGTTTCCAATACAAATGATAAAAAACAATGTGTTTTCAATAGAATTAACTAAAATGTTCTTGATTTTCTGTTTATATTACCGATGGAAGATGTACACGTAAAACCGCTCTAATCTGGCTGAAACGTCGATATATGCAATAAAAACCGAACTTCTCCCCTTTTCAATATCTTACTCAGTATTTTAACGAGAAACAAATAGATGATTGAAAATGAAGTATTTAAGGTTATTATCTAATCAATTATGTGTTTGCATCATTTTTATTGTATATATAATGAATTAATACCTATAAACTGAAAATTCACAAAAACGTGGAAAAATGGCAAAATATTGCCTAATTCGGTGATATTTTGTTTAAATCACATAAAGGAAAAGGAGATGATAAACGTCAAAATATTGCTAAATTCGATGAGTTTTCGTACGAAACAAAATGCAAGAAAACTTGCTTAAAATGCAATATTATGCGAAATTCGGATATATGAAGGCCAAATCACATATCGTGATACTAGAGGAAATAGTATCGAAATATTGGTAAAAATGAATATATTTACGTAATATCAAACTACATGAAAAACGTGAAAAAATTAACTATTTAATGATATTTGAGGATTTTAACTTCAAACCATAGAGCGAGGTTTCGTATTATTTAGATCCAAGAAATGACATATGACAATGTTGTTTCCAATACAAATTATAAAAAACAGTGTGTTTTCATTAGAATTAACTAAAATCTTCTTGATTTTCCGTTTATATTACCGATGGAAGATGTACACGAAAACATCTCTAATCCGGCTGGAACGTCGATATATGCAATAAAAACAGAACTCCTCCCCTTTTCAATATCTTACTCAGTATTTAAACGAGAAACAAATAGTTGATTGAAAATTAGGTATTTAAGGTTATTATATAATCAATTATGTGTTTGCATCATTTTTATCGTATATATAATGAATTAATACCTATAAACTGAAAATTCACAAAAACGTGGAAAAACGGCAAAATATTGCCTAATTCGATGATATTTTGTTTAAATCACATATAGGAAAAGTGGATGATACACGTCAAAATATTGATTCGAGGATTTTTCGTACGAAACAAAATGCAAGAAAACTTGCTTAAAATGCAATATTATGCGAAATTCGGAGATTTGAAGGCCAAATCACATATCGTGATACTACATGAAATAGTATCGAAATATTGATAAAAATTAATATATATACGTAATATCAAACTACATGATTGACGTGAAAAAAGAAACTGTTTTACCATATTTGAGGATTTTAACTTCAAAAAATAGAGCGATGTTTCGTATTATTTAGTTCCAAGAAAAGATATAAAACAGAACTCCTCCCCTTTTCAATATCTTACTCAGTATTTAAACGAGAAAGAAATAGTTGATTGAAAATGAAGTATTTAAGGTTATTGTATAATCAATTATGTGTTTGCATCATTTTTATCGAATATATAATGAATTAATACCTATAAACTGATAATTCACAAAAACGTGGAAAAACGGCAAAATATTGCCTAATTCGATGATATTTTGTTTACATCACATAAAGGAAAAGGAGATGATAAACGTCAAAATATTGCTAAATTCGATGATTTTTCGTACGAAACAAAATGCAAGAAAACTTGCTTAAAATGCAATATTATGCGAAATTCTGAGATTTGAACGCCAAATCACATATACTACATGAAATAGTATCGAAGTATTGGTAAAAATGAATATATTTACGTAATATCAAACTACATGATTAACGTGAAAAAGTCACTATTTTACCATATTAGAGGATTTTAACTTCAAATCATAGAGCGAGGTTTCGTATTATTTAGATCCAAGAAAAGACATATGACAATGTTGTTTCCAATACGAATGATAAAAAACAACGTGTTTTCATTAGAATTAACTAAAATGTTCTTGATTTTCCGTTTAAATTACCGATGGAAGATGTACACGTAAAACCGCTCTAATCCGGCTGAAACGTCGATATATGCAATAAAAACCGAACTTCTCCCCTTTTCAATATCTTACTCAGTATTTTAACAAGAAACAAATAGATGATTGAAAATGAAGTATTTAAGGTTATTATCTAATCAATTATGTGTTTGTATCATTTTTATCATATATATAATGAATTAATACCCATAGACTGAAAATTCACAAAAACGTGGAAAAACGGCAAATTATTGCCTAATTCGATGATATTTTGTTTAAATCACATAAAGGAAAAGGAGATGATAAACGTCAAAATATTGCTAAATTCGATGATTTTTCGTGCGAAACAAAATGTAAGAAAACTTGCTTAAAATGCAATATTATGCGAAATTCTAAGATTTGAAGGCCAAATCACATATCGTGATACTACATGAAATAGTATCAAAATATTGGTAAAAATGAATATACTTACGTAATATCAAACTACATGAAAAACGTGAAAAAATTAACTATTTAACCATATTTGAGGATTTTAACTTCAAATGATAGAGCGAGGTTTCGTATTATTTAGATCCAAGAAAAGACATATGACAATGTTGTTTCCAAAACAAATGAGAAAAAACAATGTGTTTTCATTAGAATTAACTAAAATGTTATTGATTTTCCGTGTATATTACCGATGGAAGATGTACACGAAAACCCGCTCTAATCCGGCTGAAACGTCGATATATGCAATAAAAACCGAACTTCTTCCCTTTTCAATATCTTACTCAGTATTTTAACGAGAAACAAATAGATGATAGAAAATGATGTATTTAAGGTTATTATCTAATCAATTATGTGTTTGCATCATTTTTACCGTATATATAATGAATTAATACCTATAAAATGAAAATTCACAAAAACGTGGAAAAACGTCAAAATATTGCCTTATTCGATGATGTTTTATTTAAATCACATAAAGGAAAAGGGGATGATAACCGTCAAAATATTGCTGAATTCGATGATTTTTCGTACGAAACAAAATGCAAGAAAACTTGCTTAAAATGCAATATTATGCGAAATTCTGAGATTTGAAGGTCAAATCACATATCGTGATACTACATGAAATAGTATCGAAATATTGGTAAAATGAATATATTTACGTAATATCAAACTACATGATTAACGTGAAAAAAGTAACTATTTTACCATATTTGAGGATATTACCTTCAAATCATAGAGCGATGTTTCGTATTTTTTAAATCCAAGAAAAGACATATGACAATGTTCTTTCCAATACAAATGATAAAAAACAATGTGTTTTCATTAGAATTAACTAAAATGTTCTTGATTTTCCGTTTAAATTACCAATGGAAGATGTACACGTAAAACCGTTCTAATCCTGCTGAAACGTCGATATATGCAATAAAAACCGAACTTCTCCCCTTTTCAATATCTTACTCAGTATTTTAACAAAAAACAAATAGATGATTGAAAATTAAGTATTTAAGGTTATTATCTAATCAATTATGTGTTTGTATCATTTTTATCGTATATATAATGAATTAATACCCATAGACTTAAAATTCACAAAAACGTGGAAAAACGGCAAATTATTGCCTAATTCGATGATATTTTGTTGAAATCACATAAAGGAAAAGGAGATGATAAACGTCAAAATATTGCTAAATTCGATGATTTTTCGTGCGAAACAAAATGTAAGAAAACTTGCTTAAAATGCAATATTATGCGAAATTCTAAGATTTGAAGGCCAAATCACATATCGTGATACTACATGAAATAGTATCGAAATATTGGTAAAAATTTTATATATTTACGTAATATCAAACTACATGAAAAACGTGAAAAAATTAACTATTTAACCATATTTGAGGATTTTAACTTCAAATCATAGAGCGAGGTTTCGTATTATTTAGATCCAAGAAAAGACATATGACAATGTTGTTTCCAATACAAATTATAAAAAACAGTGTGTTGTCATTAGAATTAACTAAAATGTTCTTGATTTTCCGTTTATATTACCGATGGAAGATGTACACGAAAACATCTCTATTCCGGCTGGAACGTCGATATATGCAATAACAACAGAACTCCTCCCCTTTTCAATATCTTACTCAGTATTTAAACGAGAAACAAATAGTTGATTGAAAATTAGGTATTTGAGGTTATTATATAATCAATTATGTGTTTGCATCATTTTTAACGTATATATAATGAATTAATACCTATAAACTGAAAATTCACAAAAACGTGGAAAAACGGCAAAATATTGCCTAATTCGATGATATTTTGTTTAAATCACATATAGGAAAAGGGGATAATACACGTCAAAATATTGATTCGAGGATTTTTCGTACGAAACAAAATGCAAGAAAACTTGCTTAAAATGCAATATTATGCGAAATTCTGAGATTTGAAGGCCAAATCACATATCGTGATACTACATGAAATAGTATCGAAATATTGATAAAAATTAATATATATACGTAATATCAAACTACATGATTGACGTGAAAAAAGAAACTATTTTACCATATTTGAGGATTTTAACTTCAAAAAATAGAGCGATGTTTCGTATTATTTAGATCCAAGAAAAGATATAAAACAGAACTCCTCCCCTTTTCAATATCTTACTCAGTATTTAAACGAGAAAGAAATAGTTGATTGAAAATGAAGTATTTAAGGTTATTATATAATCAATTATGTGTTTGCATCATTTTTATCGAATATATAATGAATTAATACCTATAAACTGATAATTCACAAAAACGTGGAAAAACGGCAAAATATTGCCTAATTCGATGATATTTTGTTTAAATCACATAAAGGAAAAGGAGATGATAAACGTCAAAATATTGCTAAGGGGGCATATCAAACGCAAAAATTCGGAAAAATCGAATATTTTTGAAAAATTTATAAAAATACTACAACGTTCTGGCAACACTTTGGCGCAAACACGATAATGTTATGATATAAATTAAAGTATTTATGGTACATTTCCATGCGTAATTGTGCAGAATCCGGTGCCCCGCGGCTGTGGCGCGCCAAGAGTATTGCGTCGTACGTTCTAAATGTCAATTTTTTCGTAATAACGTCGGAAATAACTATGTATATATGACAACAAATATACACTAATTGGCAACCGTCTCCTAGTGAAGGTGAGTGAGGTACCCAGCTACAGTCACATGGTGTGTCCTGTTGAGAGTGGAGGTGTCGACGCGTGCTCCATTTTGGCTCCTGAAATCTCGCTTTAGTAGCGTCTAGTGCACAATGACCTATAAACGGAGGACTCTGAAGACAAAGGAAGCCAATTTGGCACGCGGTCGCCGTCTTTGGCAGGAAAAAGAGCCGCTGTAGCACAAGGGAGAGTTATATCAAGTGAGGATGTAGGCGGCCTCCCCGCCTCAGCTGTGAGAGGCCTGACGCCGCCGCCACACATCTCGAACCCTCCTCACACACACTCCTCAGCCCCTCGATGTGTATGGACCGGCCACGACAGTGCCATCTACATCTACTGGTGTGGCAGTGCCATCTACATCTACTGATGTGGCAGTGCCATCTACAACTACTGGTGTGGCAGTGCCATCTACTGGTGTGGCTGGTGTTGCAGTGCCATCTACTGCTGTGGCTGGTGTTGCAGTGCCACCTTGAGGACCCACAATTCGGACCAATTTCAATAGGTTAGTATCCTTTAGTGTTATAATTTGGTATTTTGTAATAATTGTAATATGTATGTGCAGGATATATATATGTATAATTTTTTATTTTTTTATTTTTTTTTTTATTTTTTTTTTCGTTTGTTATCAGGGGATGTGCATGGAACTTGCACACCTTGCTCAATGGAATCCTATCTGCAAGGGTGCCAATTATGAACAAAATCTGTCGAAGTCAAGCTCAGCAACAGGTGGCCGAACTTTGATCTTATTTTTCTCAGGTAAGTAATTTACAACTTCAAAGTACTTCATAGCTTTCATTTATTAATCAATTTACATGCAAATTACACCTTATATGTAGAGTTTGTGCTTCTACAAAACCTAGAAGACATTTTAGTCCAAAGTCCATTTGTTGCTTTTATAAAAATTTATAAACATCATATATTGCATATTTTTGGAAGGGTAACTTTGAAAAATTATATTATTGCACTAAACACTTTATTGATAAAACTGATCACTACAATCCTTTATTATGTGCTACTTTTAATATCTGAGTGTTATAGAAATGATTTTAGTTGACAAATGTGGTCCCTAAAATTATTTGTAAATGTTGAAAATTCGTTGCATAATACGTTGTGTATTTTTTTTCTCCTTTTCTGTTTAAAGTGTGATGGTGAAACTTGGACCAGTTGCAGCCCTTTCTATAACCATTTCAGAAATAAATTTATAAGCAAATTAAACAATTTTTAATTTCACCTTGATATGCCTCCTAAATTCGATGATTTTTCGTACGAAACAAAATGCAAGAAAACTTGCTTAAAATGCAATATTATGCGAAATTCTGAGATTTGAACGCCAAATCACATATACTACATGAAATAGTATCGAAGTATTGGTAAAAATGAATATATTTACGTAATATCAAACTACATGATTAACGTGAAAAAAGTAACTATTTTACCATATTTGAGGATATTACCTTCAAATCATAGAGCGATGTTTCGTATTTTTTAAATCCAAGAAAAGACATATGACAATGTTCTTTCCAATACAAATGATAAAAAACAATGTGTTTTCATTAGAATTAACTAAAACGTTCTTGATTTTCCGTTTAAATTACCGATGGAAGATGTACACGTAAAACCGCTCTAATCCGGCTGAAACGTCGATATATGCAATAAAAACCGAACTTCTCCCCTTTTCAATATCTTACTCAGTATTTTAACAAAAAACAAATAGATGATTGAAAATGAAGTATTTAAGGTTATTATCTAATCAATTATGTGTTTGTATCATTTTTATCGTATATATAATGAATTAATACCCATAGACTTAAAATTCACAAAAACGTGGAAAAACGGCAAATTATTGCCTAATTCGATGATATTTTGTTGAAATCACATAAAGGAAAAGGAGATGATAAACGTCAAAATATTGCTAAATTCGATGATTTTTCGTGCGAAACAAAATGTAAGAAAACTTGCTTAAAATGCAATATTATGCGAAATTCTAAGATTTGAAGGCCAAATCACATATCGTGATACTACATGAAATAGTATCGAAATATTGGTAAAAATTAATATATTTACGTAATATCAAACTACATGAAAAACGTGAAAAAATGAACTATTTAACCATATTTGAGCATTTTAACTTCAAATCATAGAGCGAGGTTTCGTATTATTTAGATCCAAGAAAAGACATATGACAATGTTGTTTCCAATACAAATTATAAAAAACAGTGTGTTTTCATTAGAATTAACTAAAATGTTCTTGATTTTCCGTTTATATTACCGATGGAAGATGTACACGAAAACATCTCTATTCCGGCTGGAACGTCGATATATGCAATAAAAACAGAACTCCTCCCCTTTTCAATATCTTACTCAGTATTTAAACGAGAAACAAATAGTTGATTGAAAATTAGGTATTTAAGGTTATTATATAATCAATTATGTGTTTGCATCATTTTTATCGTATATATAATGAATTAATACCTATAAACTGAAAATTCACAAAAACGTGGAAAAACGGCAAAATATTGCATAATTCAATGATATTTTGTTTAAATCACATATAGGAAAAGGGGATGATACACGTCAAAATATTGATTCGAGGATTTTTCGTACTAAACAAAATGCAAGAAAACTTGCTTAAAATGCAATATTATGCGAAATTCTGAGATTTGAAGGCCAAATCACATATCGTGATACTACATGAAATAGTATCGAAATATTGATAAAAATTAATATATATACGTAATATCAAACTACATGATTGACGTGAAAAAAGAAACTATTTTACCATATTTGAGGATTTTAACTTCAAAAAATAGAGCGATGTTTCGTATTATTTAGATCCAAGAAAAGATATAAAACAGAACTCCTCCCCTTTTCAATATCTTACTCAGTATTTAAACGAGAAAGAAATAGTTGATTGAAAATGAAGTATTTAAGGTTATTATATAATCAATTATGTGTTTGCATCATTTTTATCGAATATATAATGAATTAATACCTATAAACTGATAATTCACAAAAACGTGGAAAAACGGCAAAATATTGCCTAATTCGATGATATTTTGTTTAAATCACATAAAGGAAAAGGAGATGATAAACGTCAAAATATTGCTAAGGGGGCATATCAAACGCAAAAATTCGGAAAAATCGAATATTTTTGAAAAATTTATAAAAATACTACAACGTTCTGGCAACACTTTGGCGCAAACACGATAATGTTATGATATAAATTAAAGTATTTATGGTACATTTCCATGCGTAATTGTGCAGAATCCGGTGCCCCGCGGCTGTGGCGCGCCAAGAGTATTGCGTCGTACGTTCTAAACGTCAATTTTTTCGTAATAACGTCGGAAATAACTATGTATATATGACAACAAATATACACTAATTGGCAACCGTCTCCTAGTGAAGGTGAGTGAGGTACCCAGCTACAGTCACATGGTGTGTCCTGTTGAGAGTGGAGGTGTCGACGCGCGCTCCATTTTGGCTCCTGAAATCTTGCTTTAGTAGCGTCTAGTGCACAATGACCTATAAACGGAGGACTCTGAAGACAAAGGAAGCCAATTTGGCACGCGGTCGCCGTCTTTGGCAGGAAAAAGAGCCGCTGTAGCACAAGGGAGAGTTATATCAAGTGAGGATGTAGGCGGCCTCCCCGCCTCAGCTGTGAGAGGCCTGACGCCGCCGCCACACGCCTCGACCCTCCTCACACACACTCCTCAGCCCCTCGATGTGTATGGACCGGCCACGACAGTGCCATCTACATCTACTGGTGTGGCAGTGCCATCTACTGGTGTGGCTGGTGTTGCAGTGCCATCTACTGCTGTGGCTGGTGTTGCAGTGCCACCTTGAGGACCCACAATTCGGACCAATTTCAATAGGTTAGTATCCTTTAGTGTTATAATTTGGTATTTTGTAATAATTGTAATATGTATGTGCAGGATATATATATGTATAATTTTTTATTTTTTTATTTTTTTTTTTATTTTTTTTTTCGTTTGTTATCAGGGGATGTGCATGGAACTTGCACACCTTGCTCAATGGAAGCCTATCTGCAAGGGTGTCAATTATGAACAAAATCTGTCGAAGTCAAGCTCAGCAACAGGTGGCCGAACTTTGATCTTATTTTACTCAGGTAAGTAATTTACAACTTCAAAGTACTTCATAGCTTTCATTTATTAATCAATTTACATGCAAATTACACCTTATATGTAGAGTTTGTGCTTCTACAAAACCTAGAAGACATTTTAGTCCAAAGTCCATTTGTTGCTTTTATAAAAATTTATAAACATCATATATTGCATATTTTTGGAAGGGTAACTTTGAAAAATTATATTATTGCACTAAACACTTTATTGATAAAACTGATCACTACAATCCTTTATTATGTGCTACTTTTAATATCTGAGTGTTATAGAAATGATTTTAGTTGACAAATGTGGTCCCTAAAATTATTTGTAAATGTTGAAAATTCGTTGCATAATACGTTGTGTATTTTTTTTCTCCTTTTCTGTTTAGGGTGTGATGGTGAACCTTGGACCAGTTGCAGCCCTTTCTATAACCATTTCAGAAATAAATTTATAAGCAAATTAAACAATTTTTAATTTCACCTTGATATGCCTCCTAAATTCGATGATTTTTCGTACGAAACAAAATGCAAGAAAACTTGCTTAAAATGCAATATTATGCGAAATTCTGAGATTTGAACGCCAAATCACATATACTACATGAAATAGTATCGAAGTATTGGTAAAAATGAATATATTTACGTAATATCAAACTACATGATTAACGTGAAAAAAGTAACTATTTTACCATATTTGAGGATATTACCTTCAAATCATAGAGCGATGTTTCGTATTTTTTAAATCCAAGAAAAGACATATGACAATGTTCTTTCCAATACAAATGATAAAAAACAATGTGTTTTCATTAGAATTAACTAAAACGTTCTTGATTTTCCGTTTAAATTACCGATGGAAGATGTACACGTAAAACCGCTCTAATCCGGCTGAAACGTCGATATATGCAATAAAAACCGAACTTCTCCCCTTTTCAATATCTTACTCAGTATTTTAACAAAAAACAAATAGATGATTGAAAATGAAGTATTTAAGGTTATTATCTAATCAATTATGTGTTTGTATCATTTTTATCGTATATATAATGAATTAATACCCATAGACTTAAAATTCACAAAAACGTGGAAAAACGGCAAATTATTGCCTAATTCGATGATATTTTGTTGAAATCACATAAAGGAAAAGGAGATGATAAACGTCAAAATATTGCTAAATTCGATGATTTTTCGTGCGAAACAAAATGTAAGAAAACTTGCTTAAAATGCAATATTATGCGAAATTCTAAGATTTGAAGGCCAAATCACATATCGTGATACTACATGAAATAGTATCGAAATATTGGTAAAAATTAATATATTTACGTAATATCAAACTACATGAAAAACGTGAAAAAATGAACTATTTAACCATATTTGAGCATTTTAACTTCAAATCATAGAGCGAGGTTTCGTATTATTTAGATCCAAGAAAAGACATATGACAATGTTGTTTCCAATACAAATTATAAAAAACAGTGTGTTTTCATTAGAATTAACTAAAATGTTCTTGATTTTCCGTTTATATTACCGATGGAAGATGTACACGAAAACATCTCTATTCCGGCTGGAACGTCGATATATGCAATAAAAACAGAACTCCTCCCCTTTTCAATATCTTACTCAGTATTTAAACGAGAAACAAATAGTTGATTGAAAATTAGGTATTTAAGGTTATTATATAATCAATTATGTGTTTGCATCATTTTTATCGTATATATAATGAATTAATACCTATAAACTGAAAATTCACAAAAACGTGGAAAAACGGCAACATATTGCATAATTCAATGATATTTTGTTTAAATCACATATAGGAAAAGGGGATGATACACGTCAAAATATTGATTCGAGGATTTTTCGTACGAAACAAAATGCAAGAAAACTTGCTTAAAATGCAATATTATGCGAAATTCTGGGATTTGAAGGCCAAATCACATATCGTGATACTACATGAAATAGTATCGAAATATTGATAAAAATTAATATATATACGTAATATCAAACTACATGATTGACGTGAAAAAAGAAACTATTTTACCATATTTGAGGATTTTAACTTCAAAAAATAGAGCGATGTTTCGTATTATTTAGATCCAAGAAAAGATATAAAACAGAACTCCTCCCCTTTTCAATATCTTACTCAGTATATAAACGAGAAAGAAATAGTTGATTGAAAATGAAGTATTTAAGGTTATTATATAATCAATTATGTGTTTGCATCATTTTTATCGAATATATAATGAATTAATACCTATAAACTGATAATTCACAAAAACGTGGAAAAACGGCAAAATATTGCCTAATTCGATGATATTTTGTTTAAATCCCATAAAGGAAAAGGAGATGATAAACGTCAAAATATTGATAAATTCGATGATTTTTCGTACGAAACAAAATGCAAGAAAACTTGCTTAAAATGCAATATTATGCGAAATTCTGAGATTTGAACGCCAAATCACATATACTACATGAAATAGTATCGAAGTATTGGTAAAAATGAATATATTTACGTAATATCAAACTACATGATTAACGTGAAAAAAGTAACTATTTTACCATATTTGAGGATATTACCTTCAAATCATAGAGCGATGTTTCGTATTTTTTAAATCCAAGAAAAGACATATGACAATGTTCTTTCCAATACAAATGATAAAAAACAATGTGTTTTCATTAGAATTAACTAAAATGTTCTTGATTTTCCTTTTAAATTACCGATGGAAGATGTACACGTAAAACCGCTCTAATCCGGCTGAAACGTCGATATATGCTATAAAAACCGAACTTCTCCCCTTTTCAATATCTTACTCAGTATTTTAACAAAAAACAAATAGATGATTGAAAATGAAGTATTTAAGGTTATTATCTAATCAATTATGTGTTTGTATCATTTTTATCGTATATATAATGAATTAATACCCATAGACTTAAAATTCACAAAAACGTGGAAAAACGGCAAATTATTGCCTAATTCGATGATATTTTGTTGAAATCACATAAAGGAAAAGGAGATGATAAACGTCAAAATATTGCTAAATTCGATGATTTTTCGTGCGAAACAAAATGTAAGAAAACTTGCTTAAAATGCAATATTATGCGAAATTCTAAGATTTGAAGGCCAAATCACATATCGTGATACTACATGAAATAGTATCGAAATATTGGTAAAAATTAATATATTTACGTAATATCAAACTACATGAAAAACGTGAAAAAATGAACTATTTAACCATATTTGAGGATTTTAACTTCAAATCATAGAGCGAGGTTTCGTATTATTTAGATCCAAGAAAAGACATATGACAATGTTGTTTCCAATACAAATTATAAAAAACAGCGTGTTTTCATTAGAATTAACTAAAATGTTCTTGATTTTCCGTTTATATTACCGATGGAAGATGTACACGAAAACATCTCTATTCCGGCTGGAACGTCGATATATGCAATAAAAACAGAACTCCTCCCCTTTTCAATATCTTACTCAGTATTTAAACGAGAAACAAATAGTTGATTGAAAATTAGGTATTTAAGGTTATTATATAATCAATTATGTGTTTGCATCATTTTTATCGTATATATAATGAATTAATACCTATAAACTGAAAATTCACAAAAACGTGGAAAAACGGCAAAATATTGCCTTATTCGATGATATTTTGTTTAAATCACATATAGGAAAAGGGGATGATACACGTCAAAATATTGATTCGAGGATTTTTCGTACGAAACAAAATGCAAGAAAACTTGCTTAAAATGCAATATTATGCGAAATTCTGAGATTTGAAGGCCAAATCACATATCGTGATACTACATGAAATAGTATCGAAATATTGGTAAAAATTAATATATTTACGTAATATCAAACTACATGAAAAACGTGAAAAAATGAACTATTTAACCATATTTGAGGATTTTAACTTCAAATCATAGAGCGAGGTTTCGTATTATTTAGATCCAAGAAAAGACATATGACAATGTTGTTTCCAATACAAATTATAAAAAACAGCGTGTTTTCATTAGAATTAACTAATATGTTCTTGATTTTCCGTTTATATTACCGATGGAAGATGTACACGAAAACATCTCTATTCCGGCTGGAACGTCGATATATGCAATAAAAACAGAACTCCTCCCCTTTTCAATATCTTACTCAGTATTTAAACGAGAAACAAATAGTTGATTGAAAATTAGGTATTTAAGGTTATTATATAATCAATTATGTGTTTGCATCATTTTTATCGTATATATAATGAATTAATACCTATAAACTGAAAATTCACAAAAACGTGGAAAAACGGCAAAATATTGCCTTATTCGATGATATTTTGTTTAAATCACATATAGGAAAAGGGGATGATACACGTCAAAATATTGATTCGAGGATTTTTCGTACGAAACAAAATGCAAGAAAACTTGCTTAAAATGCAATATTATGCGAAATTCTGAGATTTGAAGGCCAAATCACATATCGTGATACTACATGAAATAGTATCGAAATATTGATAAAAATTAATATATATACGTAATATCAAACTACTTGATTGACGTGAAAAAGAAACTATTTTACCATATTTGAGGATTTTAACTTCAAAAAATAGAGCCGTTTTTCCACGTTTTTGTGAATTTTCAGTTTATTGTTATTAATTCATTAAATATACGATAAAAATGATGCAAACATATAATTGATTAGAAATTAACCTTAAATACTTCATTTTCAATCAACCATTTGTTTCTCTTTAAAATACTAAGTAGGATATTGAAAAGGGGCGAAGTTCGGTTTTTATTGCATATATCGACGTTTTAGCCGGATTAGAGCGGTTTTACGTGTACATCTTCCATCGGTAATATAAACGGAAAATCAGGAACATTTTAGTTAATTGTAACGAAAACACATTGTTTTTTATCATTTGTATTGGAAACAACATTGTCATATGTCTTTTCTTGGATCTAAATAATACGAAACCTCGCTCTATGATTTGAAGTTAAAATCCTCAAATACGGTTAAATAGTTACTTTTTTCACGTTTTGAATGTAGTTTGATATTACGTAAATATATTCATTTTTACCAATATTTCGATACTATTTCATGTAGTATCACGATATGTGATTTGGCCTTCAAATCTCAGAATTTCGCATAATATTGCATTTTAGACAAGTTTTCTTGCATTTTGTTTCGTACGAAAAATCATCGAATTTAGCAATATTTTGACGTTTATCATCCCCTTTTCCTTTATGTGATTTAAACAAAATATCATCGAATTAGGCAATATTTTGCCGTTTTTCCACGTTTTTGTGAATTTTCAGTTTATTGTTATTAATTCATTATATATACGATAAAAATGATGCAAACACATATTTGATTAGTTTATAACCTTAAATACTTCATTTTCAATCAACCATTTGTTTCTCGTTAAAATACTGAGTAGGATATTGAAAAGGGGAGAAGTTCTGTTTTTATTGCATATATCGACGTTTCAGCCGGAATAGAGCGGTTTTACGTGTACATCTTCCATCGGTATTATAAACAGAAAATCAATAATATTTTAGTTAATTCTAATGAAAACTCATTGTTTTTTATCATTTGTTTTGGAAACAACATGGTCATATGTCTTTTCTTGGATCTAAATAATACGAAACCTCGCTCTATGATTTGAAGTTAAAATCCTCAAATACGGTTAAATAGTGACTTTTTCACGTTTTTCATGTAGTTTGATATTACGTAAATATATTCATTTTTACCAATATTTCGATACTATTTCATGTAGTATCACGATATGTGATTTGGCCTTCAAATCTCAGAATTTCGAATAATATTGCATTTTAAGCAAGTTTTCTTGCATTTTGTATCTTACGAAAAATCATCGAATTTTGTAATATTTTGACGTTTAACATATCCTTTTCCTTTATGTGATTTAAACAAAATATCATCGAATTACGCAATATTTTCCCTTTTTTCCACGTTTTTGTGAATTTTCAGTCTATGGGTATTAATTCATTATATATACGATAAAAATGATGCAAACACATAATTGATTAGATAATAACCTTAAATACTTCATTTTCAATCATCTATTTGTTTCTCTTTAAAATACTGAGTAAGATATTGAAAAGGGGAGAAGTTCTGTTTTTATTGCATATATCTACGTTTCAGCCGGAATAGAGCGGTTATACGTGTACATCTTCCATCGGTAATATAAACGGAAAATCAAGAACATTTTAGTAAATTCTAATGAAAACACATTGTTTTTTTATCATTTGTATTGGAAACAACATTGTCATATGTCTTTTCTTGGATCTAAATAATACGAAACCTCGCTCTATGATTTGAAGTTAAAATCCTCAAATACGGTTAAATAGTTACTTTTTTCACGTTTTTCATGTAGTTTGATATTACGTAAATATATTCATTTTTACCACTATTTCGATACTATTTCATGTAGTATCACGATATGTGATTTGGCCTTCAAATCTCAGAATTTCGCATAATATTGCATTTTAGGCAAGTTTTCTTGCATTTTGTTTCGTACGAAAAATCATCGAATTTAGCAATATTTGACGTTTAATCATCCCCTTTTCCTTTATGTGATTTAAACAAAATATCATCGAATTAGGCAATATTTTGCCGTTTTCCACGTTTTGTGAATTTTCAGTTTATTGTTATTAATTCATTAAATATATGATAAAAATTATGCAAACACATAATTAATTAGAAATTAACCTTAAATACTTCATTTTCAATCAACCATTTGTTTGTCTTTAAAATACTGAGTTGGATATTGAAAAGGAAAGAAGTTCGGTTTTTATTGCATATATCGACGTTTCAGCCGGAAAAGAGATGTTTTCGTGTACATCTTCCATCGGTAATATAAACGGAAAATCAGGAACATTTTAGTTAATTCTAATGAAAACACATTGATTTTTATCATTTGTATTGGAAACAACATTGTCATATGTCTTTTCTTGGATCTAAATAATACGAAACCTCGCTCTATGATTTGAAGTTAAAATCCTCAAATATGGTTAAATAGTTACTTTTTTCACGTTTTTCATGTAGTTTGATATTACGTAAATATATTAATTTTTACCAATATTTCGATACTATTTCATGTAGTATCACGATCTCGATATGTGATTTGGCCTTCAAATCTCAGAATTTCGCATAATATTGCATTTTAAGCAAGTTTTCTTGCATTTAGTTTCGTACGAAAAATCATCGAATTTAGCAATATTTTTACGTTTATCATCCCCTTTTCCTTTATGTGATTTAAACAAAATGTCATCGAATTAGGCAATATTTGGCCGTTTTTCCACGTTTTTGTGAATTTTCAGTTTATTGTTATTAATTCATTAAATATACGATAAAAATGATGCAAACATATAATTGATTAGAAATTAACCTTAAATACTTCTTTTTCAATCAACCATTTGTTTCTAGTTAAAATACTGAGTAGGATATTGAAAAGGGGAGAAGTTCGGTTTTTATTGCATATATCGACGTTTAAGCCGGATTAGAGCTGTTTTACGTATACATCTTATATCAATAATATAAACGGAAAATCAGGAACATTTTAGTTAATTCTAGTGAAAACACATTGGTTTTTATCATTTGTAATGGAAACAACATTGTTATATGTCTTTTCTTGGATCTATATAATACGAAACCTCGCTCTATGATTTAATGTTAAAATCCCTCAAATATGGTAAAATAGTGACTTTTTCACGTTTTTCATGTAGTTTGATAATACATAAATATGTTCATTTTTACCAATATTACGATACTATTTCATGTAGTCTCACGATATGTAATTTGGCCTTCATAGCTCAGAATTTCGCATAATATTGCATTTTAAGCAAGTTTTCTTGCATTTTGTTTCGTACGAAAAATCATCGAATTTAGCAATATTTTGACGTTTATCATCCCCTTTTCCTCTATGTGATTTAAACAAAATATCATCGAATTAGGCAATATTTTGCCGTTTTTCCACGTTTTTTGTGAATTTTCAGTTTATGGGTATTAATTCATTATATATACGATAAAAATGATGCAAACACATAATTGATTAGATAATAACCTTAAATACTTCATTTTCAATCAACTATTTGTTTCTCGTTAAAATACTGAGTAAGATATTGAAAAAGGGAGAACTTCTGTTTTTATTGCATATATCGACGTTTCAGCCGAAATAGTGCGGTTTTACGTGTACATCTTCCATCGGTAATATAAACGGAAAATCAAGAACATTTTAGTTATTTCTAATGAAAACACATTGTTTTTTAATCATTTGTTTGGAAACAATATTGTCATGTCTTTTCTTGGATCTAAATAATACGAAACCTCGCTCTATGATTTGAAGTTAAAATCCTCAAATATGGTTAAATAGTTAATTTTTTCACGTTTTTCATGTAGTTTGATATTACGTATATATATGCATTTTTACCAATATTTCGATACTATTTCATGTAGTATCACGATATGTGATTTGGCCTTCAAATCTCAGAATTTCGCATAATATTGCATTTTAAGCAAGTTTTCTTGCATTTTGTTTCGTACGAAAAATCATCGAATTTAGCAATATTTTGACGTTTATCATCTCATTTTCCTTTATGTGATTTAAACAAAATATCATCAAATGAGGCAATATTTTGCCGTTTTTCCACGTTTTTGTGAATTTTCAGTCTGTCGGTATTAATTCATTATATATACGATAAAAATGATGCAAACACATAATTGACTAGATAATAACCTTAAATACTTGATTTTCAATCATCCATTTGTTTCTCGTTAAAATACTGAGTAAGATACTGAAAAGGGGAGAAGTTCGGTTTTTATTGCATATATCGACGTTTCAGCCGGAATAGTGAGGTTTTTACGTGTACATCTTCCATCGGTAATGTAAACGGAAAATCAAGAACATTTTAGTTATTTGTAATGAAAACACATTATTTTTTATCATTTGCATTGGAAAACAACATTGTCATATGTCTTTTCTTGGATCTAAATAATACGAAACCTCGCTCTGTGATTTGAAGTTAAAATCCTCAAATATGTAAAATAGTGACTTTTTTCACGTTTTTCATGTAGTTTGATAATACGTAAATATATTCATTTTTACCAATATTTCGACACTATTTCATGTAGTATCACGATATGTGATGTGGCTTCAAATCTCAGAATTTCGCATAATATTGCATTTTAGGCAAGTTTTCTTGCATTTTGTTTCGTACAAAAAATCATCGAATTTAGCAATATTTTGACGTTTATCATCCCCTTTTCCTTTATGTGATTTAAACAAAATATCATCGAATTAGGCAATATTTTGCCGGTTTTTCCACGTTTTTGTGAATTTCAGTTTATTGTTATTAATTCATTAAATATACGATAAAAATGATGCAAACATATAATTGATTAGAAATTAACCTTAAATACTTCATTTTCCATCAACCATTTGTTTCTCTTTAAAATACTGAGTAGGATATTGAAGAGGGGCGAAGTTCGTTTTTTATTGCATATATCGACGTTTTAGCCGGATTAGAGCGGTTTTACGTGTACATCTTCCATCGGTAATATAAACGGAAAATCAGGAACATTTTAGTTAATTGTAACGAAAACACATTGTTTTTTATCATTTGTATTGGAAACAACATTGTCATATGTCTTTTCTTGGATCTAAATAATACTAAACCTCGCTCTATGATTTGAAGTTAAAATCCTCAAATACGGTTAAATAGTTACTTTTTTCACGTTTTTCATGAAGTTTGATATTACGTAAATATATTCATTTTTACCAATATTTCGATACTATTTCATGTAGTATCACGATATGTGATTTGGCCTTCAAATCTCAGAATTTTGCATAATATTGCATTTTAAGCAAGTTTTCTTGCATTTTGTTTCGTACGAAAAATCATCGCATTTAGCAATATTTTGATGTTTATCATCTCCTTTTCCTCTATGTGATATAAACAAAATATCATCGAATTAGGCAATATTTTGCCACTTTTCCACGTTTTTGTGAATTTTCTGTCTATGGGTATTAATTCATTATATATATGATAAAAATGATGAAAACACATAATTGATTAGAAACTAACCTTAAATACTTCATTTTCAATCATCTATATGTTTCTCGTTAAAATACTGAGTAAAATATTTAAAAGGGGAGAAGTTCTGTTTTTATTGCATATATCGACGTTTCAGCCGGAATAGAGCGGTTTTACGTGTACATCTTCCATCGGTAATATAACCGGAAAATCAAGAACATTTTAGTTAATTCTAATGAAAACACATTGATTTTTAGCATTTGTATTGGAAACAACATTGTCATATGTTTTTTCTTGAATCTAAATAATACGAAACCTCGCTCTATGATTTGAAGTTAAAATCCCCAAATACGGTTAAATTACGGTTAAAATACGGTTAATTTTTTCACGTTTTTCATGTAGTTTGATTTTACGTAATTATATTCATTTCTACCAATATTTCGATACTATTTCATGTAGTATCACGATATGTGATCTGGCTTTCAAATCTCAGAATTTCGCATAATATTGCATTTTAAGCAAGTTTTCTTGCATTTGTTTCGTATGAAAAATCATCGAATTTAGCAATATTTTGACGTTTATTATCCCTTTTTCCCTTATGTGATTTAAAACAAAATATTGCATTTTAGGCAAGATTTCTTGCATTTTGTTTCGTACGAAAAATCATCGAATTTAGCAATATTTTGACGTTTATCATCCCCTTTTCCTTTATGTGATTTAAACAAAATATCATCGAATTAGGCAATATTTTGCCGTTTTTCCACGTTTTTTGTGAATTTTCAGTTTATTGTTATTAATTCATTATATATACGATAAAAATGATGCAAACACATAATTGATTAGTTTATAACCTTAAATACTTCATTTTCAATCAACCATTTGTTTCTCGTTAAAATACTGAGTAGGATATTAAAAGGGGAGAAGTTCTGTTTTTATTGCATATATCGACGTTTCAGCCGGAATAGAGCGGTTTTACGTGTACATCTTCCATCGGTATTATAAACAGAAAATCAATAATATTTTAGTTAATTCTAATGAAAACTCATTGTTTTTTATCATTTGTATTGGAAACAACATTGTCATATGTCTTTTCTTGGATCTAAATAATACGAAACCTCGCTCTATGATTTGAAGTTAAAATCCTCAAATACGCTTAAATAGTTACTATTTTCACGTTTTTCATGTAGTTTGATATTACGTAAATATATTCATTTTACCAATATTTCGATAATATTCATGTAGTTTCACGATATATGATTTGGCCTTCAAATCTCAGAATTTCGAATAATATTGCATTTTAAGCAAGTTTTCTTGCATTTTGTTTCTTACGAAAAATCATCGAATTTTGTAATATTTTGACGTTTAACATATCCTTTCCTTTATGTGATTTAAACAAAATATCATCGAATTAGGCAATATTTTCCCTTTTTTCCACGTTTTTGTGAATTTTTAGTCTATGGGTATTAATTCATTATATATACGATAAAAATGATGCAAACACATAATTGATTAGATAATAACCTTAAATACTTCATTTTCAATCATCTATTTGTTTCTCTTTAAACTACTGAGTAAGATATTGAAAAGGGGAGAAGTTCTGTTTTTATTGCATATATCGACGTTTCAGCCAGAATAGAGCGGTTATACGTGTACATCTTCCATCGGTAATATAAACGGAAAATCAAGAACATTTTAGTAAATTCTAATGAAAACACATTGTTTTTTATCATTTGTATTGGAAACAACATTGTCATATGTCTTTCTTGGATCTAAATAATACGAAACCTCGCTCTATGATTTGAAGTTAAAATCCTCAAATACGGTTAAATAGTTACTTTTTTCACGTTTGAATGTAGTTTGATATTACGTAAATATATTCATTTTTACCAATATTTCGATACTATTTCATGTAGTATCACGATATGTGATTTGCCTTCAGATCTCAGAATTTCGCATAATATTGCATTTTAGGCAAGTTTCTTGCATTTTGTTTCGTACGAAAAATCATCGAATTTAGCAATATTTTGACGTTTATCATCCCCTTTTCCTTTATGTGATTTAACAAAATATCATCGAATTAGGCAATATTTGCCGTTTTTCCACGTTTTTGTGAATTTTCAGTTTATTGTTATTAATTCATTAAATATATGATAAAAATTATGCAAACACATAATTAATTAGAAATTAACCTTAAATACTTCATTTTCAATCAACCATTTGTTTGTCTTTAAAATACTGAGTTGGATATTGAAAAGGAAAGAAGTTCGGTTTTTTATTGCATATATCGACGTTTCAGCCGGAAAAGAGATGTTTTCGTGTACATCTTCCATCGGTAATATAAACGGAAAATCAGGAACATTTTAGTTAATTCTAACGAAAACACATTGATTTTTATCATTTGTATTGGAAACAACATTGTCATATGTCTTTTCTTGGATCTAAATAATACGAAACCTCGCTCTATGATTTGAAGTTAAAATCCTCAAAATGGTTAAATAGTTACTTTTTTCACGTTTTTCATGTAGTTTGATATTACGTAAATATATTAATTTTTACCAATATTTCGATACTATTTCATGTAGTATCACGATCTCGATATGTGATTTGGCCTTCAAATCTCAGAATTTCGCATAATATTGCATTTTAAGCAAGTTTTCTTGCATTTAGTTTCGTACGAAAAATCATCGAATTTAGCAATATTTTTACGTTTATCATCCCCTTTTCCTTTATGTGATTTAAACAAAATGTCATCGAATTAGGCAATATTTGGCCGTTTTTCCACGTTTTTGTGAATTTTCAGTTTATTGTTATTAATTCATTAAATATACGATAAAAATGATGCAAACATATAATTGATTAGAAATTAACCTTAAATACTTCTTTTTCAATCAACCATTTGTTTCTAGTTAAAATACTGAGTAGAATATTGAAAAGGGGAGAAGTTCGGTTTTTATTGCATATATCGACGTTTAAGCCGGATTAGAGCGGTTTTACGTATACATCTTATATCAATAATATAAACGGAAAATCAGGAACATTTTAGTTAATTCTAGTGAAAACACATTGGTTTTTATCATTTGTAATGGAAACAACATTGTTATATGTCTTTTCTTGGATCTAAATAATACGAAACCTCGCTCTATGATTTAATGTTAAAATCCTCAAATATGGTAAAATAGTGACTTTTTTCACGTTTTTCATGTAGTTTGATAATACATAAATATGTTCATTTTTACCAATATTACGATACTATTTCATGTAGTCTCACGATATGTAATTTGGCCTTCATAGCTCAGAATTTCGCATAATATTGCATTTTAAGCAAGTTTTCTTGCATTTTGTTTCGTACGAAAAATCATCGAATTTAGCAATATTTTGACGTTTATCATCCCCTTTTCCTCTATGTGATTTAAACAAAATATCATCGAATTAGGCAATATTTTGCCGTTTTTCCACGTTTTTGTGAATTTTCAGTTTATGGGTATTAATTCATTATATATACGATAAAAATGATGCAAACACATAATTGATTAGATAATAACCTTAAATACTTCATTTTCAATCAACTATTTGTTTCTCGTTAAAATACTGAGTAAGATATTGAAAAAGGGAGAACTTCTGTTTTTATAGCATATATCGACGTTTCAGCCGGATTAGAGCGGTTTTACGTGTACATCTTCCATCGGTAATATAAACGGAAAATCAAGAACATTTTAGTTAATTCTAATGAAAACTCATTGTTTTTTATCATTTGTATTGGAAACAACATTGTCATATGTCTTTTCTTGGATCTAAATAATACGAAACCTCGCTGTATGATTTGAAGTTAAAATCCTCAAATACGGTTAAATAGTTACTTTTTTCATGTTTTTCATGTAGTTTGATATTACGTAAATATATTCATTCTTACCAATATTTCGATACTATTTCATGTAGTATCACGATATGTGATTTGGCCTTCAAATCTCAGAATTTCGCATAATATTGCATTTTAAGCAAGTTTTCTTGCATTTTGTTTCTTAAGAAAAATCATCGAATTTAGCAATATTTTGATGTTTATCATCTCCTTTTCCTCTATGGGATTTAAACAAAATATCATCGAATTAGGCAATATTTTGCCACTTTTGCACGATTTTGTGAATTTTCTGTCTATGGGTATTAATTCATTATATATATGATAAAAATGATGCAAACACATAATTGATTAGAAATTAACCTTATATACTTCGTTTTCAATCAACCATTTGTTTCCAGTTAAAATACTGAGTAGGATATTGAAAAGGGGAGAAGTTCGGTTTTTATTGCATATATCGACGTTTCAGCCGGATTTGAGCGGTTTTACGTATACATCTTCCATCAATAATATAAACGGAAAATCAGGAACATTTTAGTTAATTCTAATGAAAACACATTGGTTTTTATCATTTGTATTGGAAACAACATTGTTATATGTCTTTTCTTGGATCTAAATAATACGAAACCTCGCTCTATGATTTGAAGTTAAAATCCTCAAATAGTGACTTTTTTCTCGTTTTTCATGTAGTTTGATAATATGTAAATATATTCATTTTTACCAATATTTCGATACTATTTCATGTAGTATCACGATATGTGATTTGGCTTTCAAATCTCAGAATTTTGCATAATATTGCATTTTAAGCAAGTTTTCTTGCATTTTGTTTCGTACGAAAAATCATCGAATTTAGCAATATTTTGAATTTATCGTC